>NW_010243354.1:14028-30133 GCF_000690775.1 Eurypyga helias | reverse complement strand
CCAATCCAATAATAAATAATTAAAATAATAGAAAATAAAACATATGATACAATATGATACAATTTCTCATTTCTGTTTACCTACACCTTTCCTTGCCTTTTAACTAAAAAAAGGTATAATTAAGGTTAAGCTTGATTTGTGTGTCTGCATGTTTAAATATAAAGATCTATTATATAGAGAAATAATATATCTATAGCATTCTTTTCATTGTAAGAAATTATTTTAGGAGTCATGTAATAAACCGGTGGTTAGCGTGGGAATCTTGTGGTTGATATTTAGTACAGGCCACACAATACAGGGGAGCCTCTTGATGAAGCCTTCTTACTCCAGCTATAGGAGGCATCACACTTGCAAGCTCTTGTCCTGATGGGAGACCTCAACCGCCCTGACATATGCCAGAAAAGCAGCATAGCGGGCTGTGGGCAATCCAGATTTCTGGAGTGTATTAAGGATAACTTCTTAGACAGGTAATAGACAGCTCTACCAGAGGGGATGCGATATTGGACCTGATCATTACCTATGCCAGTGAGCTAATCAGTGACATCAAGACTGGAGGCAACCCAGACTGCAGTGATCATGCACTGGTGGAGTTCACAGCCCTGAGGGGTGTGGTTTAGGTGAACAGTAAAGTCAGGATGCTGAATTTTAGGAAAGCACAATTCCAGTTGTTCAAGGAGTTGGTCAGTAAGACCCCCTGGCAAACTGCTCTTAGGGACAAGGGGGCAGAACAGAGCTGGCAGATCTTTAAGGATGCTTTCCATAGAGCACAAGAGTTCTCGGTCCCCAGGTGTAAGAAATCAGGAAAGGAAGGAAAGAGACTGGCATGGATGAGTCGAGACCTCAACTAAGAGTCAAAATAAAGGGCAAGAAGGAAATGCCCAAGCAGTGGAAGCAGGGACAGGTATTGCTGGAAACGTATAGGAATGCTGCCTAGTTGTGTAAGAATGGGGTCATGAAGATAAGCTTGACAAGGGATGCAAAAAATAATAGGGGCTTCTATGGGTATGATGGACAGAAAAGAAGGACAGAGAAAGCTTATCCTGCTCTAATGAACAACACCGATAAACTGGTAACAGTACATGAGGAGAGGTCTCAACAACTTATTTGCCCAAGTCTTCATTGGCAACCTTTCTTCCCACACCTCGATATCTGAAATGTCATGGCAGTCAGGTGAAGTCTCCAGTAACTGGAAGAAGGGGAACACTGCATACATTTTTAGAAGTACTAGAAAGGAGGAACCTGGGAAATACAGACTTTAGCCTATGCTAAATCACATGGAGGGCAGAGAGGTAATTCAAAACAGCCAGCATGGCTTCAACAAGGCCAAGTCTTGCCTGATCAACCTACTAGCCTTCTACGATGGAGTGACTACATCAGTGAACAAGGAAAGAGCTACACATATCATCGATCTGGAATTCTGTAAGGCCTTTGACACACTTCCCCACAACATATTTCTCTCTAAATTGGAGAGATACATATTTGATGGATGAACTGTTCAGAAGATGAGGAATTAGAATTATAGAATCATAGAATAATAGAATAATAGAACCATTTAGATTGGAAAAGACCTTTAATACAACCAAGTCCAACTGTTAACCCAGCACTGCCAAGTCCACCACTAAATTATGTCTCTAAACACCATATCTACACATCTCTTAAATACCTCCAAGGGTGATGAATCAACCACAATCCTGTTCCGATGCTTGACAAAACTTTCAGTGAAGAAACTTTTCCTAATATCCAATCTAAACCTTCTCTGGTGCAACTTGAGGTTGTTTCCTCCTGTAACTTGATCTAGTTGAAGGTGTCCATACTCATTGCAAGAAGGGTTGGACTAAACGACCTTCAAAGGTCTCTTCCAACCCAAACTGTTCTATGATTCTGTGATTCTTGTAAAAGTGGCAAATTCAGTTGCCAGGTGAAGCCAAAATAGAAGATATTTATTTATCATACCCATATATTTAATGGGTAGGATAGGTAGCACAGTAAAATTGACTTTTTAAAGATTCACGGAGTCACTGAAAATCTTAGTTAATTGGTGTGTCTGTGATACACAAAACAAAGCCAGAATGCTGACAATTGCCAGTGATTTATATTCTCCAACTGCACTGTGACACATGGTGAGAGACATGAAAAAATTAGTAATGTTGTGTGCAAGTCATAAAAACTACAGATCTATAGACCACAGGCAGGGAACATAAAGCCACATTCTGTCAGCAACAGAAGAGTTTAGTTTTTGTGATGACTAACAAAGAAAAAAACTCTTAGAAATGGGAGGTATTAAGAATAGCATTAATAAAATTGTAATCAAAACACTTACAAACACCAACAAAGATTTCCAAAACCCTGCTATTCTGTATAACACTTTTTAGCACATTCAACACCTGGCAGAAATGCTACACTGAGGACAAAAAAGCAAGATTAAAAAAAAAAAATAATAATTAGCACAGCATAATATTACTTAAAAAAACCCAAGCCAAACCAACAAACGAAAAAGAACCACAGAATTGCCTTCAGCTTACTCTACCAACCTAATTAAAAGTCTTAAAGCAAGACACTAATAAATTTCCAGTTTTCTGCAACACAAGAAAATGTTGTAAAGGCAACAGACTGCGGAGCTACTGCTGTGCTTACTTGTTCTGATAAATTCACTGGACTTGGCAGCTTTCCAAAACAAGTTCTTTTAGAACTGGTAAACCCTGGATTTTCTTATGGTGACACTTGAGAAAAGTGTCTACTGGAAAACAGATAAAATAGAATATCTAGCAAAGCTCTTATTAAAAAATTTGAATGCCTGAACATTCAACCATGAAATATAAGACTAAAGACATTAAATTCAGCTGTATCATCTAACTCAAAACTCAGCTAAATCACAAAGGGCATTGACCAAGAAAAACTAATAAAAAAATTAGGTGACAGTGGCTGAAAAAAAAAAAAAAGAACCAAACATTCTACTTTTAAAAATAAAGTATAGTATATGAAAAAAATAGTGGATATTTTAATGCGAGAAATCTTAACCTACTTAATAATTATATTTTAGGAAATGTTAAATGTCTCTGAATTAGCTAAAGAAACTAATGATTAGATATTTTCCCTAGTGTAAAGAACTACGAAATAGTTGCTCTGGGCAGTGAATGTGATTGCACATTAGAGAAATTCCAAGTACTGCCTTGCTCTAATTTTTTTACTAAAATAATCAATTAATTTGTGTGAAAATTTTCAGATAGAATTCATAAGAAGTTTAGTTGATTGTGGTTATTGTTCAAAAAACAGAAAATGCTAAAAAGAAGAACAGAAAGAATTATTTTGATAGATCTTTAGCATCTCAATCCATGAATTTTCTTACCTTTTTCCTCTAATTCAGCCATACCACTGGGGGACTGGGGAGGTGATGGAGCAGCTGTGTTATGTGGAGCTGCTGACAGGTGAAACAACGACAAGCTAAAGTGAATTTCACAGTTAAATGATTCCCTCTTTCTATAGAACAAAAAACATACTCTGCAGTAAATTAGAGAAGACATGAGGTCAAAATTATACCAATTTACTGTGGAAAAAATTTGGCACAGTAACAGAGGTCGTCACATCTCCTACAAATATTTACCAGCAACTTCTAAGGGAATAGAGGGGACTACACCTAGTGTATCTTTTGTCACATAAAAAAGTGTAATATATTAGGAGATTATATGTTAAAAAGTAATTCGTGAAAGTAAAAATTAATACAAGATGTTATTATTTAAAAAAGGATCATCCTATTTTAAATGTGGTTCCTCCCCAAAAATTTATATACTTGGCCTAAAAATTTTGACAAAAACTGAGCAAAGAATTAATAAAATAAATCTAATAATTGATTTTTAATATAGCAAAAATTGATCAAAGTAATTTTAAGACTATTAACAGGCCATAACTCAACTGGGGGGGGGGGAAAAATTAAAAATTATTGAAATAATTGTTTTAATGAAATGTCAGGTTGTAATGAAACTTCAGGAAGAGTTACCTGTACTTTCTAGCTCATATTATCTTCCTTCAAACCTTACTATACTGGAGCTTTAACTGAATAAATATTACATTTTTTTTTTAAATTGCAGAAGCCAAATTAAGCAGACCCTTCACCTCCAAACTTGACTGACCACTTCCTTCAATTACAGTGTCATGGCATTTTCCTGTCATTTTAGAAGGGGCTATTTGTCTGCTACTCCAAAAAAGGAACAAATGTTACTCTGTGTGATGACATTAATTAAACTGAAATGGAGATGAGAAAAAACACTGAGACCCCATTTGCCTTAAAGCCCAAATATATCACCTCTCATAAAAAAGGTTTCCCAATGTAAGGAGCAAAGATCCATACCCTTGACCTCCCACATTGTTACTGAAATGGCTAATAGCTACTTTTTAAGGCAAATTCATTTTCTTACAAACCCAGATTGTCATTCAATTTTCGTATCTGTAGCCATATGCTTAAAAAGTAATTACTCTGCTAGCATTTTTAATTAAAATGATGTTATCTATGGTTTTAGTTGCATTAAGAATACCGCTGATCTCAGATACCAAATGAAAATTCGATAGATGGGTCACATCATGTGATTTCCTGTTTAACATGTTGCATTGTGACTGGTGTTATGAAAAACAAATGGAATAGGTATTGACCAAATCCTCTTATATCTAACTGTCAAATATAGAAAAGTATGTTTATTAAGTTCATTGAGTCTGTCCCTTAATTATACCAAATATGAAGCTGCGTTGGCTTCTTGGCTATTAATTAATTAATTAATTAATTGTAAGCAACAATAATAAAATTTATAATGTGAGGCATTGATCATCATCATTTTCTCCTAAGCAAACTATGGCTGTTAAAATTATCTTTTATACATTTTTCCATTAACTTGACATTCTTAATTCCCTATTTACCACAGGCTGCTTATATCTAGTGCTTAGATCTGTAGCTATCAGGAGATCAATACCCAGTATTGTGTTTTTCAAGGAAGTTATATAGAACATGATTGATTCAGGATCAGAGATGGCAAGCATCATTTTACAACTGGTAAAAAATCATTGGCAAAAGATGCACCTACACTGTGTATCATAAGAACTAGAAAATAATGACATAATATAAGTTTATTAATTTTTTCCTAAAAACAATGAAGTCCAATCAGTGTTTTCACACTCTATGTAGTCCCAACATTATGTTTTTGCTGTATTCAAGAAACTTCATAAATAACAAAAAAAAAAAAATTTGGTGCTGTCATTTTAAATTATGGGTTTAGCTGTCTTCTAACTAGTATTGTAGTTAAAATTGAAACCTTCTATCTGGTACTGTAGTTAAAATTGAAACTTATCACAGTTAAAACAGCTGCCAGCATATATTACACTAGCTGACAACACACTTGTGTTTTCTAATCTTTATAATCTCACACATTGATTTGTTTTTGTTACTAATAATGTATATTATGTCAAATTTTAGGTTTAATGATACTTTAATCCAGTATTTTGTGAATGTTGCAAAATCTTAAATAGAGTCTCCAGTAAATGCATTTTGTTTCTGTGATCATAGAGTCTGTTGTGGCAACAATTTTCTTCCCTTCAAATGATCCAAGACATCATCCTCACACTAGTAGCCCATTCCTAAACTATACTGAAATCAGTGTTAGTCTTCCGGCTTGTTCTTTCATGCTTTGAATGAACTCAGCACCTCTGAGTGTGGAAAGTCACAAGTTCATGCTTTGACATTTGGTATTTTCTATTTTGTCACTGTTTTAGTTTATTACTCCAGTCTAAGGAGAGAATTAGTTCCTCTAATCTGTGAACATGTGACTTGTGCATGTGAACATCATACTTGTGCATAACCATCATACTCAGTTTGTATAGTTGCTCAGCACAGCACAGCATATTAATACAGGCTGAAGTTTGGTTTTTTGGTTGGTTGATTGGTTTGCATGTAGCAATATGTTAAACATGTCATACAATGTCATACAAAGTCCAAAAGAGAAAATTTACTGGTACTATTTATGCTAACATTCGAAGCAGCTAAATGTCTTTCAAACAAACCTTTAAATCAGGACAAGCTTTGATGCATAACGTTCCAGAATTTTTCCACCTATTTACTGTATTTGAGATACATTTATTTCATTTCCAAGTTCCCACAGCTGCATTTTAAAATTATCTTTATTAAAGTATCTCCAATTATATAGACTTCTATATTTAGATAGTAGTTTCACTCAGCTGCATTTTATTAATTTGGATTAGCACCAAATGTGGAATTGGAATTCTATATCTTAACATAGCATCTCATAATTGGAATTCTTGAGACCCTACAAGTCAAAAAAAGTTATAAAAAAATGAACATTTTAATAATTTTAGCACAGGTATGTTGAAAGACAAGATGCTATATAGGATTTTGCTCCATTAAACATCCTTTAAACTAGCAATGAAAGGAAGTTTTCAGCACAGTTATGAGTTAGCAATTAGTTAGTTGCACATAATACCTATATGTTAGCCGAGGAAGTTATTCTATGCATTATTTTGGGTTTAAGTCACATTTATTTATTAAAAAGAAACTCTTGAACAGTTAATAGTGCATTAATATAATTTTTATATATAATCTGACATATGTTCTCTCTCATAAAATGGAGGAAATCTTTTTACAGACACAGTAAAATGCAATATTATATTCTGGGAAATAAAACCAATTTTTGTTTCCAGTCTACATGTTAAAAATCCTATGTAAAGACATATCAAGGACAAACTGCCACCGTTTCCTAATGCAATGAATTTACTGTTTCTTCGCTAGAGGATAAGTACTTGCTTTACCAAGATTTTTAGGGTTCAACTTTCATGTGTAGAGAGAAGAGGGAACAACAAAAAAAAATAGCCATTTACTGCGGAGTATATATTTCCTTTAAATATTCCAAGTAAGGTTTTCTTATTTCCTACTTGCCAGAGAGCAGCTTCAAAGAAGTAAAAGTGATTAATGCTTCTCCCATCAACTATCCACTTTTAAAGTAGCTGCAGAGAACGTAAATAATAGGAAAAGAAAACAACCACATCTGAAATGGGAGCATGGATGTTACTGCTGAGCTGTTAATTTAGATTTTGCTTAGACTATAACTCTCTGGTTCCTAAACCTGAAATGCCTATGAGAATTAATTTATAAGTTTTAAAATAAGATGTGCTTTAAAAACAAAACCAGATATTACTCTTTTTCCTTCTAGCTGTTCCTGAGGAGATGGGATCACAACTAAATCCGGATAATGGAATTTTGAGGTACCAAAATTGCTTAAATCCCATATTGGAATACAAGTAACTAGATTAACTCATTTGGTTACATGAGACTAGAATAGTGTCAAAACAGGTTTAAACCTTTCCTTCCTCCATCTGTTTTCCCAGTTTTAGAAATATCTGGGCATGTGAAAACTAAAAACTCCCTAAAAAATTGTTGTTTCAAAACAGTTCTTATTACTGACAGTCCTGATTTATATTTTAGCATCTTGTCCATCAACCTATTGTGAAATTTAAAGATTGTGGGGCATCTAGTGAATACTTCCGGCCCTGGGATTGTCCACAGTGTTGTACCTCACTTTATGGTGGTGTGTGGTATGGAGAACACATTCAATTTAAAGAATTTCAGAGCACCACGTATTTTCATGGCACTTCAAGAAAACTGTGATCATATGTGTGTATGTCATTCTTGTCCATCAACCTATTGTGAAATTTAAAGATTGTGGGGCATCTAGTGAATACTTCCGGCCCTGGGATTGTCCACAGTGTTGTACCTCACTTTATGGTGGTGTGTGGTATGGAGAACACATTCAATTTAAAGAATTTCAGAGCACCACGTATTTTCATGGCACTTCAAGAAAACTGTGATCATATGTGTGTATGTCATTAGAAGAGAAAGTAATAATTGTTGTCTCATTTATTCTCTTGGTTCTTGATTCCAGATAAACAGAAAACTAATTAGACTAAATGGCTAAATGGAAAAAAAACTCTCTATGTGACAAGTAGAGCTTTGCAACTCATTTGCTGTTGAAAAAGTGAGAGCTAGGGTATTCTACCTAGTGAATAAGTGTAATGACTCCCTTCTTTCCTGGATGGAGAGGTGAAGGCAGGATTTTCAGTCCCTTGAAAGGCACAGCAGTCAGGTGTTAAAGAGATTTCCATTTAAAGGGGAAATGAAACAAGAAATTCCTTCTTTGAGCACCGAGAGAGGGATGAACATTTTCCTATCATATTTCAGTGCAACTTTTAGAAAGTTTTGCTATTACATTCCTAAAATCAGGCACTGAACTAAAATTGTCTTTTACTTTCCTTGTACCTTCATCTTAGAATCAGATTAAATCAAATTTAAGCATTTAGAATTATTTCTTTTTATCATATAATTTCTGGTATAACGTTTTTTTAAAACAGACCTCAGGAGGACTGGGGGAGGGGAGAGTTTCTTTTCTTGACAGTTATATACTTCTCATTCTGGTTAATATTTTAGCAGCCTACATTTACCTCAGAGAGATTTTTATTCTCTCTCTTCTTTAATGTACCAAATACATTTCAAAATATACTCCTGATTTCCTGTGGTTTTCCACATTTGAAATTCAAACTGAATGCATGTAATTAGAACCATTTCACTTGAGTTCACTGAAATCACTGTAATTTTTTATTGTTGTAACACTTTTCAGAAAGTTACTATGTGTCTTTCAAGACATTCGTTCCCTTAGAAAATGTTAGATAACTTAAATACGTTCTTTTTTAAAATAGAAGGGAACTATAATCATATATTTTCAATAGTAACATACCTGATGTTTTGATGAACTGAAACTGATATTCTTGAATAAGCCTTCTTTCTTAAATGTTTTCAAGGCATACATGAGAAAATTAACAGAATGACAGCTCCATATGCAAAACCTTGGATTTCACCTGCAAGAGGGTGTTAGATACACCCCACAGAAAGCAAGCAGCAAGTTTCTTCTAATTCTTCTTACTTCTCAGCTCCAGCCTTTATCCACTGCAATAACTATGACAATTAGCCATTCTAATTTATGACAACCAAGTAACAGATATTAGGCTTCAGAGATGAGAGACAACCAAATTGCTGAAATCTCTAATGAGGTCATTCAGGACTGACAGGGTGGCTGGTTTTTTTAGAACACAGGATTTCTTGTTTGGATAAAAGATAACACGCCATGAAGACTGGTATTCTGCCAAAAATTTAGGAATTTTACTTCTCTATAGGGAAACAAATACATTTAAGATCTCTAGGTGTGGTTTCTAGATTCCATTATTATAAAATATACATGAGAGTTAGGCTGAGATGATCACAAGCATATCGTCAAGCACTCCATTTAAGACTCACTTCACTAGCATTTGTGTTTTGACAATACTCTGTTCACGCCATCTGTATCATAGAATCATAGAATGGTTTTGGTTGGAAGGGATCCTAACGACCATTGAGTTCTAACCCCCCTGCCATGGGCAGGGACACCTTCCACTAGACCAGGTTGCTCAGAGCCTCATCCAGCCTGGCCTTTAATGCTTCCAGGGATGGGGCATCCACAGCTTCTCTGGGCAACCTGTTCCAGTACCTCACCAACCTGTCCGTGAAGAATTCTTTCTTGATATCTAATCTAAATCTTCCTGCTTTCAGTTTAAACCCATTACCCCTTGTCCTATCACTACATGCCCTTGTAAAAAGTACACACACACCCCTCCTGGCCACTTCCTTGTAGTCCCCCTTTTCAGGTACTGCAAGTCTGCTATAAGGTCTCCCTAGAGCCTTCTCTTCTCCAGGCTGAACAAGCCCAATTCCCTTGTTCTGTTCTGTTCTGACCTATTCCAAGTTCTGCACATTTATCTTTCAGTCTTTTACTTCATGTGCTATGTAACAGTATGATAGACATTACTCTTACATTTCCTGATAGGATTTTTTTTTTTTAATATTGAGAATAGTTTGTTAAATTGTACAATAGTGTGCTATGTGTAAAATAATCCCATTATACATAACCATAATGGATCATATTTACTTATTGTTCATCATACTGTGCTAAACAGTATCAAGCAGTTGAAAGAGTTCTGCACAGAATCTCTTTCCACATACAGAGGATGTAATTTTTTTTCCTTAGGCGTATGTCAATGTAGAAAAATAAAAAACATCAAAGGGAAAATCTATCTAGAATGACATCTTTTTTCCAATATTTTTGCATTGGTCCAATGCTATAAGACATCAAATGAGGGAATGTGCTGTTAATTTCCTCTTCTTTCATACCAATTTCAAGTATGTCCTCTTCTATAGCTTTTGTTATTGGCAACAAGAAGTATTTGTTTAAAACTGTTGGACATTTACACTTATTTAAGAGGGAAAACTTGTGGGTTAAGGTAAAGGTAGTTTAGAATCATAAATATTCTCTTACATGAGAATATAATGGTTGATGCTGGAAAGTAAAATCCAGATGTGGTCCCACTCTTTTCTGTCCACCTCCAATCTACTCAGAGAGGCTCGCATGTTCCAGGTTTCATGATTTAATCTTTCTTCTCACGTTCAATACATTTGCTGCATTTGGATCAAAAGTAAATAGCTTAACTGTTTCTAATTTTATCCTAGAAATATACTCCTGCATATAGAAGAGATAAAATGCAAAAGAAGAAATGAATCTTTATGAATGCAGAGCATTTTTAAACTGCCAGTGCTTCTGTTTCTCTAATAACTAAATGTGGTATGGAATAGTTAAATGTTCAGCTTTATAGAATAACTAATATTTCTGGATTTATTAAAAGGTTCTATTTTTCAATCCTGCCAAACTTGCATGTAAATCAATATAAGTGTAAGTATTTTTGATCACACATTAGTTTAACACAATTATTTAATTCTGAAATTTGGGAGCACTTTATATTAATGCAACTGATTAAATGTGGCAGTCTACCTGTTACAGTGAAAATGTAATTTAAGAAAGAAGTATTGATCCAGTTAAGTTAGAATGGTGAGAAATTATGCCTTCCTATAATCTCAGCATTTCTTTCACATTATCAGAGCTGAAAGCTAAAGCTGTTGTTACTTTGCCCTGCTCAGACATGGTTTAAAATGCATGGCTTGGATCTGGATTTCAAGAAGGCTGGAGTAAGACGTAGGCCTACACATCTCCACACCTATTTGGAATTTCTAGCTCTCACTGTGTTTCACACTTAGCCGGAATCTAGTTTTATTCTGGAAACTTCTTAAAATCTAGTGTTGACCCACACAGTGAGAATGCAAGAATAAGTCCCATAGGTTAATTTGCTCTGTTTAAGGAATAAACTTTCACCAAAACTACTGGAATTTTATAATCCTAAAACCCAAATCCTTCTTCATACTTGGAGAATGTCAATGGAGAGCCTTGATTTGATAATATTTACCATTATTAATGTTTACAAATAATTTATGTCTAATCAAACTAAAATTAACCTAGAGGTTTTTTTTTTTTCATAATTCTCATTGAATTGAATCAGGTCATGCAAGTTACACATAATTCAAAGAAAATCCTAGAGAAATCACACAGGCTTCCTAATCAAAATTCAGTCATCAAACTGATGCCCTGATTTTCCAGGAGCTATTCTTACTCAGCCATTCTTTGTCTATTGCTCAATCATCCTGTCACTAATAATACATCCTTGTGAGTCATAACAGGTTTTTATTGGCATTCATTTGGGAGAATCTGGCACTTCTGATTTGTAGCCTTGTTTCACAAGTAATGAAGGAATTCTAAACTCTTGCCAGTAAAGCAATTAGGCCATAATATCATATGTTACACATACACACAGAATGAGTGGCTGGCTAAGCGTTATTTGCATCATCAATTTATGGACAAATAATGGACAAACAGACAAGATAACCTTTATTTTGTATCATAATTATTAGACGATGTGTCTTCATATGAAGTCAGTATGAGCTAAATAATGAAAGATAAGACTAGCCTAAAAGGCTTTAATAACCAAAGATTAATTTCCACATACATCATTTACTCTCAAGTTGTATCTTGCAGTCCTGGTATTTCAAGTGCAAAAAGCAAATGCTGTCCACTGAAAACCATATATTTTTTTCTTTATGTGTGCGGTCTATTATGAGGAACATGATGTTGTAGTATAACACAGAAGAGATAGATATATAAGCATCTAAAGGAGATGGAGCCTTAACAAAAGTAAGAAGGAGATTTCTGCAGGGCAACATCCTAACACAAGTAATCAGAGAATTAGCAAGAACAAGGGCTCTGTTGGTCCCAATTCTCATCAACAAGGTAGAACTGGCTGAGGATGTGGAGGTTGGGAGCAACCTTGGCTCCAGTGATGATGTAACACAGCATCTTGAACAGAATAAATGAGGCACATAGACATATTTAAGCCCTAAACTTCAGGAGAGCAGGCCTGTTAAGGGACCTGCTTAGAAGAACACCATGAATATGGTCCTGAGGTGCAGAGGGAACAAGTAGATCTGGTTGATTTTCAAAGATCACTTGCTCTGACTTCAAGAACGATCCATCCCAGGAAATCAAGCAAAGGCAGCAGGAGGACTGCATGGGTAAACAAGGAGCATTTGATAGACCAGATGGTTGTGCTGACCTTCAGAGGGACATTGACAGGCTAGAAAAATAGACCAACAGGAACCTCAAGAACTTCAAAATGCAAGTCCTGCACCTGAGGAAGTATAACCCTAGGTACCAGTACAGGCTAGTTGTTGACTGGCTGGAAAGCAGATTTGCAAAAAAGGATGTGGGGCAGGTTCCAGCAAGCTGACCATGAGCCAGAAATATGCCTTTGTCACAAAGAGCAAACAGTATCTTTGCTTGCATCAGGTAGAGTCTTGTCAGCAGGTCAAGGGAGGTGATCCTTCTCTTGTGCCTAGCCCTGGATAAAGAGATCTACATGCTGGGTACAATGCCAGGGTCCTCAGTAGAAGACAGACAGGGATGGGCACTGCAGGAAAGTGAAAGTGAAAGGCCAGAAAGAAGATTAAGGGCTTGAAGCACCTCTCTCATGGAGAATGTCTAGGAGAGTTAGAACTGTTGAGTATGGACCGGAGAAGGCTTTCTGGAATCTTATCCATGTGTATAAGTACCTGATGGCTGGAGCAAAGAAAGGGGAACCAGACTCTTCTCAGTGGTGCCCAGTGACAGAGCAAGCAGTAGTGTGCAAATCTGAAAAACAAGAAATATAATTTCAAAATAAGGAAGGAACTTCTTTTCCTGGGAACGTGGTCAAACAGTAGAACAGGTTAGAATCATAGAATCATAGAAAGGTTTGGGTTGGAAGGGACCTTAAAGATCATCTAGTTCCACCACCTTGACATGGACAGGGACACCTTCTACTAGACCAGATTGCTCAAAGCCTCATCCAGCCTGGCCTTGAAGAGAGTCAGGCATGGGACGTCTACAACTTCTCTGGGCAACCTGTTCCAGTGCTTCACTACCCTCTCTGGGAAGAACTTCTTCCTGACATCTAAGTCTCTCCGCTTTCAGTTTAAAGCCATTACCTCTTGTCATGTCACGACAGGCCCTTGTAAAAAGTCCTCTCCCAGCATCCTTGTAGGCCCCCTTCAGGTACTGGAAGGTTGTTATAAGGTCTTCCCAGAGCCTTCTCTTCTCCAGGCTGAACAAGACAAATTCTCTCAGCCTTTCATCATAGGAGAGGTACTCTAGCCCTCTGATCATCTTTGTGATCCTTCTCTGGACTGGCTCCAACCAGTCTATATCCTTCTTATGTTGAGGGCTCCAGAGCTGGATGCAGTACTCCAAGAGCAGCATGGAGGTGGAGAATCACCTCCCTCGACCTGCTGGCCACGCTTCTTCGGATACAGCCCAGGATATGATTGGCTTTCTGGGCTGCCAGCACACACTGATGGCTCATGTCCAGCTTTTATCCAGCAGTACCTCCAAGTCCTTCTGCTCAGAACTGTTCTCAAGCCATTCTCCACCCAGCCTGTACCAGTGCTTGGGATTGCCCCGACCCATGTGCAGGACCTTGTACTTGGCCTTGTTGAGCTTCATGATGTTGGCAGTGGCCCACCTCTCCAGCCTGTCAAGGTCTTTCTGGATGACATCCCTTCCCTCCAGGTTCTGCCCACAGAGGTTCTGGAGTCTCCATCCTAAGAGATATCCAAAACCTGGCTTGACACAGCCCTAAGCAACCTGCTCCCGCTGACCATTTCATCATCCTATTTTAACATTACAGGGTGATGATTAGAGATGGAAGAACTACAACTACAACAAACTGGTGAAAAAATATCAGTATTTTGTTGTTCTAGAATTTTCTAGAGGTAGTATTAGAGTATTAAGTGGCCATTTGGATGAGTTTCTGCAATTTGCTGTGAGTATATGAATATGATGGTGGATAACATGTTACAGACAATCTCCCAGAACAAGATAAATGTCAAGCCTATACCTTGACCTAAAATCTTACTCAGAAATAAAGTATAAATTCATATAATATTGGTGTATTATTTTAAAAGCATGCTAATTTGCTTCATGAAAAGAAAAAAAAAGACAAATGCTAAATAATAGATTAAATACTTTATTTTTCTTACTGCTGCCATGACTACTGCATGGATAATTTTTTTTTTTTTCTCCTTAAGAGGGTTGTTAGCAGTAGAGAAGGATTAACAATATCTAGCAGTCAGGATCACTGCTCTTTGTGAGATTTCTATAACGTAAAATTCATGTAAATTCCTAAAGTATTATTCATGACATGATAATATTTCAGAATTTTACACATATGAGATTCATGTCTCATGGAAAACATAGTATCTTTAAGACAATCTGTTTGGCTGAAACATTTCTTTACCCTTCTTTTTTTTTTTTCCCCCCCCACTCTTCATTAATCTCAGAATTTATGAAGAAATTTGATAAACAAGTGTTGTGGTTTAAAATCTGAGAAAAAATAAGTACCACATATATAAAATTTCTCAAGTTTGCTGGGAGAGATGAAGTTCCTTACTTGGGTTTTTTTCTGTAATTTGTCTTGATTGATGCATGAGTAGTACTAGATAAACACAGAATGCTGGCAGGATCAAAATAAAAAATGAGGATTTTCTCTAGCCTTTGTTTGGAGAGAAGAAAGAAAAAAGGTTATTAACTAAAAGCAGTGCCACCCTAAACACTTTATTACTAAATGATGATACTACCACCTTGTGTCTGTAGGTCTTAAAGATTTTAACCATATGTTGCTATGACACATTGCTCAATTGCTTTGAGTATTTAAAAAAAATTACATATTTAAGTAAATTTTCTGAGAAGATAATTTTATCTTGTAACATTTTTATATACGTAACTTGTGAAAAGGAGTAATATGTGAATATCTAAAAGCATAAAAAATTACTTATCTATAACATTGTGTCTGAGGATACCATAGAGATAACAAAACATTAGTAACACTGCAGCTTTAAGTAAAAAGAAAGCCAGTCACTTTTTCACAAATAAGAGGAAGATAAAAAGCTCAACTTAACGAGCTTCTGCTTTTATTGCAAGTATTTTTCCTTTGCTCTTGTTACTTTAACATTGTCAGAAGTCCATGGAGATAATATTAAAATTAATAAAAAATTATGAACATTTCTTCATATACTATCATTTAATAAAAAATGTAGCATTGGTTGTCGAAGTCAGATACTCTAGGAAAAGAAACAATGGTCTACATTTAAATCTTTATTTCACAGTTTGAAGATTCATTTACTGGCGTTTTTTCGATAAAGAAAATAATATATTGATAGTACTGAAATAAATTTGGTTACTGTGTATGGCTGCATATGAATCACACACACCAGAACAAAACCAGAAAAGTTAAATTTGATTAAACAAGTTATATGCACTCAAAATCAGATTTTTCTGGGATACTGGTTGCATATCATGTCCTACCTATAATGAGACATACCATCAAGAACATTGTTCCCAAGTAACGAATCATTAGCTAGCATACTACCTTCAAAACATCCTAAATAACCCTTAGATAATGTAAAGAACATGAGATTAGACTACTATACTTATTGGGCTATTTTGCCTTTAAGACAACAAATTACTTGGAGTCTGAAATAGTACAGCACTTGAATTGCTACTAAATGAGTGAGTATCTTCTGAAGATACAAAACATAAATAATAAAATAAAT
>NW_010243354.1:13717-13939 GCF_000690775.1 Eurypyga helias | reverse complement strand
ATAAATTATTCTTAATATAACAATATTGAGGACTGCAACAAAAAACTTGTCCTTGCTACAGCAGCAAAATTGCACTTCTGTTACAGTGACAGAATATGGTGGATAATTTACACTTGCATTCAAAAAACAGTAGAGCATTTGGAAGCAGATCCTCAGAAGTAACTACGCTTTCTTTCTTCTGTTATGTCATAAATCACTCGCCCTTTTTGTGAGCAAGAAAAG
>NW_010243354.1:0-13677 GCF_000690775.1 Eurypyga helias | reverse complement strand
ACGAATTATGACCTGCTACAGCAGCCTGGGCGAGGCTTCAGCATTTCTCAAGCAATGTTCTCACATCAGTCTTTTCCCAGAGTTGGCTGTGTGGTTCAGATGTAGGTAGGTGAAAAAAATGTAAAATTAGAGCTGGGCTGAGTTACAGGAGACTGAAAAACTCAGGTGTCAGACCTGCTGTTTCTAGGCTAGGGCTGTAGGGAATGTAGACATACTGTTTTCTCCCAAGGACTGCACTGGCCTTAAAATTAACTAAGAATAAAAACAGTATAAAAATACTTTAACTTCATTTACCTTCTGTTTCTGAGTTATGAACTCATACACCAGAGAAAGTGATTGTTTCATTGTGGTTTGAAAACATATTTTAATATAGTATAAAATATCAAAATACAAAAATTTTACAAAATCTATTCCTAGTACCACTAATAGAATTTTCAGCTATTTTTCAACCTCCCAAAACAGCTAAATTTCAGTTTCACTAATTATACAAAGTTATTCCTGTACTGACTTCAGGTCTGTCTTTAAGCTGAGTGCTGGCTAACAAGACATGAAGCTTAGCCATGAGGCAGCCATGTCCACACTCAGAATAAAATGTCTTTTGAATCTGACAATCTGTGGAGTTCTTAAAAGAATTCAAAGATTTTAAATTACTTCTTTTGCTTTTCATTTCAGATGTTGAATTAACACTGGACATTGTACAAATAATTGCTTATAAATAAATGTGCTTTTAAAATCTGTTTACTGATTTTGGAAGGCTAGTTCCCTGACTACTTTGTAGTTCTTGCAACCTCTGAGGTTTTTTTTGATATCCCCAAGTTAAAAATTTTCTGGTATATTTACTCCAAAAGTGAATTAATCTGATTGGATATAATAAAGTGCCATTTCACAGGGAAATTATTGCTGAAATATCTGAGCCCTGGAAGACTTTGTACAAATCTTTTGTCAAATTTTTAATCAAATTCAGTCACAAAAGCAGTACTAAGACTTTTACCTGTTATGTTTCAAATTTTTTTTCATTTTGCTTTTCTTTGTTATTGCATTCTCCTGCACCTGACTGCAAAGACACACAGAAAAAAAACCCAAAGACTCTCTAAGAAGGGACTACCTGGACAGGTAGGGGATGCAAGTCTTGGGAAACTAGTAAACAAGTCAAATTTTACATTTTGAAATGTAAAATGTTTGGATGATTTTTGAGTGATGTTCATAGTTTTATACACTATTTCAATAGTATCTTTACGTTTTTTCGAGATAGAGGTATTAAGTAGAGGTATTAATAACAAGGCAAATCAAAATCAAATAGCTCATCTGGGGAAAGGAATTTTAACTCCTGGATTCTTCTGACTGCACATTGGTTGCTACATGGACCACTGTGGCTGTCAATTGACAGGCTCTATGATTACACTATGTGAATACCTGATGATCTTCAGAGAAGTATCGAAGAATCTCTTTCAATTACCAACATCAATGCCTATGTCTATTTGTAGACAATTTGTCCATTCAGGACAAATCTTCCCTGTGGCCAGCAGGTCGAGGGAGGTGATTCTGCCCCTCTACTCTGCTCTGGTGAGACCCCACCTGGAGTACTGCGTCCAGCTGTGGAGCCCTCAATATCAGAAGGATATTGACCACTTGGAGCGAGTCCAGAGGAGGGCCACGAAGATGATCAGAGGGCTGGAGCACCTCTCCTATGACGAAAGGCTGCGAGAACTGGGCTTGTTCAGCCTGGAGAAGAGGAGGCTCCGAGGAGACCTCATTGCAGCTTTCCAGTATCTGAAGGGGGCCTACAAGGGTACTGGGAGAGGACTTTTTACAAGAGCCTGTAGTGATAGGACAAGGGGTAATGGGTACAAATTGAAATCAGGGAGGTTTAGATTAGATGTCAGGAAGAAATTCTTCACAGAGAGGGTGGTGAGGCACTGGAACAGGTTGCCCAGAGATGTTGTGGATGCGCCATCCCTGGATGTCTTCAAGGCCAGGCTGGATGTGGCTTTGAGCAACCTGGTCTAGTGGAAGGTGTCCCTGCCCATGGCAGGGGTGTTGGAACTAGATGATCTTTAAGGTCCCTTCCAACCTTAACCATTCTATGATTCTATGATTCTATGATTCATTCAGGAATAGAATAATGTAAAAAGGAAAAAAAAAAATTATGTCTTAGCTTTTTTAATTTTAGCTTTATATATAGATATAAATTTATATAGATTTTTATTCTTTGACTTCCATTAACAGTTAAGAATTAGGAGAAGCTATTGTATTCCATTAGCAATTTCTTACTTAGTTATATAGGAACAAAACATTAAACAAGAGTAGTTTCTCAGAAACTGAAATTTTCTTAATGAATTCTCTGTTATAGAAGTGTAAAGACAAAGAAAAGTTATACCATGGTTATCTTCAAAAACCAGTTCTTCTGTATTTTATATGTGGGTTTTGCTATTTCTTTTTCTAACTGGAGGACTTTGAAAAATACAGGACTATGGTAGGGAGTCCTTTAAAATTTACTTCTAAGGAACTTTGGGTGAAAAGTTGATAAAACCTGTAAATGTCCTTCCCTTGAGAAATTATCTGCAAGAGAAGCTGCCAGGTAGGGAAATTAACCAGAAGATTTATAAAATCAATTTCAGAAGAATGAATTTAGCAAAACACTTCTGAACAACCTCTTGTAAATATTATAAGAGCTATGCATAGAACAAAAGAAATGCTGGCATTCAAAAGGAAAAAATAAACAAAAAAAAAGACAGTATCCAGAAAAAAGAGCATAAAAGCACATGCAAGTCACCTCACCAAAAGTGACAGAGCTCTTTCACTCAAGAAGACAGTTTTTCTTAGAGAAATATTAAGTCTGATACAAGACACCAAGTACTAGCACATCAATCAGGGAAGAAAGAAAGACAAGCAGCAGCTAAAGCCACCAGAGAATTCTATTTCATATCGGGTGCTGGATATTAACATAAAACAACTCCGTAAAGTTTTCAAAACTGACCTGTCTCCTTGCCAGAAGTTTCTTTACATTGACACTTTAAATGTGAACTATGGTTTTAATCCATAAATATTGATGGACCTTGTCACTGTAGCCAATGCAAAGGTCAGTGACACATGACAATTATAAATCTACTAATTAACATATAATTAACATATTAACTTGCCTTAATCCTGAAAGTAAGTGTCCTAAAGTGGTGTGGGTAACAACAGTATGTTAGCGTTTTGCAACACCTTCATGGTATAGCCAGGCAAAATTTTACATTAGTATGCGACCAATGTGATCAGCACGGGGAGGAGGAGGGTAGTTATACCTCCCAGGCACCTGCGTAACAAAGTTGCCAGACAGAGGAAAAGGATGAAAATAGGCAGGAAGTGCTGCTAAAAACACTATTCAAGATGGAATAAGATAAGCAGTATGGAGAGCAGAGGACAGCCCCCTTTTCTGGGTGGAGCAGGGCAATACTATAAAGGCATCAGACATCAATGCAGAAGATTGGAAGACAAGGCTGTTTTGCTTGGCAAGTCTGAGAAGTTCTCAAGCCTGATCATCTGGACCTTGGTGACAAAGAGTAAGAACCCCAGACATCAGTGCTAACTGTACAGCATCATCTCCATGATAGTCACAACTAATTTACAAAATTATTGTGAAATACTAAGTTTTCTATGTGTAGTGATGATGACATGTAAGTAAACACTAGTAAGAAGAATACTTTTAATAAATTAATTTAGTGAAGTTGATTTTTTATAATATAAAACTTTCCTGTTTCATCAGTCTTTAAAACAGTCACATCACAGTAATCTCTGACATATGGATAGGGATACAGACATACAGATGAAAGATAGATTGTTGCATCATGACTCCTCTGAAACTCTTTTTTGTTACACTCTGTTAATCCCAAAAGAAGATCTAATGGCTTGCTACAAACTGAAGGAAATTTCAGGTTGGATAACAAGAGATGATCCTCACTTAGTACAGTAATTAATATTAAAAATAAAATTTAACTCAAACTGCTTCCTCATTCACATATAAAAATTTGATTGTACATCTTGAAAGTTCTAAGTCTACAGTTTCAAATTAAATCTCCAAGAAAGCTATTAATGTTATCTAGAAAGCATATGCAACCATTTGACAGAAACTTCTTCTGTCCTTTTGGAACTTCTGTGCAGCAGCTTTGAAAAAGAATTCAGCCTCATCAGAATTCATTCATGATACAGGAATGTGTTGTGATAATATGTCTGAAATTTGTGATTTCTATAGGCAATAGTGAAGAAAAGACAAGGTGTTTCTAGAAGCTCAGTTGTTACTATCAAACCATATCTGTGTCTTCCTAATCCTTTTCTGTTAAAGACAATGAAGGAACAGTCAAATGATATCCTTAGAATCGTTACACACTGGAAGAACAGATATTTTAAAAATATTTTTTACAAGTGCTTCTTCTAACAGCTATTTAAATGGAAAGCATTATGAGGGATGATTCCCTTCAAACTATCTATTTTCCTTAGGCTAATCATGATAAACTAATCACTAAGCGTAAAACTGCACATTAACATTAATGTGCTTTTGTTACGTAGAAGAGATACATAACCTAAAAACTGAAATTTTGTGAGATTCCCAGCTTTCTAATATGAAATAATACGGACATTCTTGGTTTATATCTCATTGTAGAGGAAAAGAATTTACATCACCAGCTGCAATGTAACTTCAGGGATAAATCACAACGTGTCTCTCTAACTGCAGGTCCAGCATGTGTCACTTGTATTGGCACTAAATAATACATGCAAGAAATCACCAGGTTAGTGGATCGAACACAAAGTCAGACAACACAGGCACTCCATCGATGTATGTTTAAATGTGAATGCTTTGCTGAAATGTTTAGCACATCTTCCCTTTTCAAAGGAAATTCTGTTTACTCATACACTCTTATAAGAACTTACGACCATTCAGACACTGAAGCAATGTCATTAAAAAAAAATACATTAAACAGAAAAAGAAAGTGAGCTGCAAAATACAATTTAATCTTTTCACTGAATTTTTTGCTGGCTGTATGGTGCCTAAAAAGGCTTATGGTGTGATAAGTTCTAAAGATTTATGTAAAGGAGAGTTATATATCCTGTAGTGTCTGACCAGTTTCTAAAGCTTCCTTACAACTCAAAAATTTTGTGTAATTTTGTCTTAGAAATAGTTAGAAGACTGTTTAGGAGATTTATTCAGCACACAGAACTTCTCTTTAAAATGTGACAAGCAAAACAATATGTATGGTACGGCAAGACAGTAAGTGCAAACAATGAATCTCAAAATGCAAACTATAATCAGAATAGATATAATAATGCAGCAGATTCACACCTCTAAAATTGGATGTCTAGCTTTATTTACATTTGTTGCAAACAAAAAATAAACTGAAAAACCTTAATATAAAAAACCCCAATATTTAGATGCAGGCAGAACTTTAAACTTTTTTCCTTTCTATATTTTACATTAGTAGGAAGGTTAAGTGGCACTTTCCAAACAAAGTGTGACTGGGAAAACACATTTCAAAATGCCTGTTTTCTCAGTTTCTCAGTATTCATATTTTTTACAAAAGCAGTGAACAAGCTAGGGATGTATAATACTTAAGAAGAAAAGCCATTATCAAATTTAAACATCTCCAAACATCAGTCTTCCAGAAAAAATATCTTAGGGTTTGGACCAGTACTAAGTGTATGGTTCAGTGTCTTAATTGATACCTATGCTTTGTGCACCTCAAAACTCCTCACTTATTTACCCATTTTAAATGGCTTTCATAGCCTTGTCTAACTTTTCCCACTCCTATCAGTATCAGTGCTTTGGTTATCCAACCTTCATCCTACAGTTCCGTTTCAGGTATAACATGCTGAAACAGAAAAGTGTATTTAAAATTTTTGAACCACTTCCTGAAACAGTTTAAATTCAGTTCATGAAGGCCTCTTGATAAGTTGTACTAATCCATATAGTTGCACTGAGGTTCATTTTTATTACACATTAAAAAATGTTGCAGCTATATTCATAACATAGGTTTTCATAAAAACTTCTAAAGAACTGCTTCTAAAGGACAGCTCTAGTTTTCTCTTAGTATTAATTATTTCTGGCTCAGACAGTAAGTCTGCAGGAAATTTAAAGTATTGGCAATACACTGATTAAGCAGAGGAGATATGTCCATCAAAAAATCTACTAGAAGTGGACTGATGGTTGTACGCTACTAACTATGTTCTGTAATTTCCACATTTCTTTGATTTTCCTCTGTGATATTTTGTCTTCATCCTTCATCATCTTCAAGGTGGAACTGTATAACAAATACCACATTTTTATAACAATTATACTTGCAACATTGCTATGAAAAGCTTCTTGAAAACTTGTTATTAAAAAAAAGCATAAATTGTATATATCAATTACATCCTAGAACAGCAAGGATATTTTTCAAGAATTTACAATATGGATAGAAAATACCAATGAAATGGAGTTAAACTGGACTGCCACTTGTCAGCCAAAGATCCTTTATGCAAATGGGCAGTACTTGAGCTCATAACTCACACATAATCACACATGTGCATTTCTGTATAGATAATGCTTAAATTTTCATCTATACCTTAAAATTCATTTTACTGAACCTGTCTGCAGGATAGAGAACTTTCTAATGCTAATTCTAATTCTGTATCTCTTTGACATTTCCTGTGTTATGCTGCATATAACCAATCAATGCTATCTCTGCTGGGTAGCAAAGTTCTCCATGATTACTATATGCTGCTTGATTTCCTATCCATTTAAATTCCTATCCATTTAATTTAATTAACAAAAAAATATTTGTGTTTATGACATAACTACTGCATTTTAATTTCTCCTTCCTCTGAGATGCTAAGGAAGAAATAGTTGCCAAGGGGAGAAGGGTCAGAAATAGACATGAACCAAGGAAGATGGAAGGGCAACGACAAATTTAGGTCACGAATCAGGCTGGGCAATCTCATTTTCCAAGATAGCTTTTATGTGAAGGGCATAATTAGAAGACAGTTCTCAGTATTTGAGCTCTGGCTTTGTAATTCTCTCCAGACTATCTTGGCAGCGTAATATAATGTTTTCAGGAAAATCAAGGATCCTTTTTATTGGAACTTTGAATTATAGTGCTGCTCAAAATTATAAAAAAAGGAAGAGATTTAAGCATGATCCTTAATCATTCTTGCTTTTATAAGAGATGGCTTATTACATTTATAGTTATTTTTTCCTAGTTTAGTGTTACCCATATACATCACTATGGCAATCTAGTTGTAAAGGCTTTTGTGCATGGTATAATGAGCCTTCTACAAGCAATATCATAGATCTCTATTTTACTAATATCTGTGCAGACAATTGCAGAGATATCAGAGGTTGTTTTTCTCAGACTCATTTGGGAATCACTCTGACTGTCCAGTCCTGTTGGAAACCCTTCCATCTGCAAAGAATAGAAAGATTTCTTTGTGCTTCCTATTTACAACAGTCCCATGGTTCTTCATCATTACATTAAACCAAGCTTTTTTAATTGGCTCTCATACATGTTATGTGTACAGTTTATCAGTATCTTACTTGACAGGTACTGTAGCAAAACAGCCAAAGACTGCCTTTGAATAGGCAAAACTTGACTGCAGATGAACAGTCTTTGTAACACTCCTCTCTCTATGCTGCCTGGCTACAGAAAGGTGCTTTGCTTTTTTTTTTTTTTTTTTTTTTTTAAACTCACTTTAAACCTGTGCATTGGATTTTTTTATTGGATCTGGGTTTTTTTTGTCTGATAAGTTTTCTATGTTTTGGGTATATTTCCTAAAAAATGAAAAGCTTTTATCATCAGTTCTATGCTAGAATCTTTTGAATTGATGAACCTATCCAGTTGCCTTTGAGTTCTGACAGGTAAGTTTAGAAACTGATCTTTAAAATGCTCCTTACTTATTTATGTTAGGATTTTCTCCTTCTTCCAAAGCTGCACATTTAAGCCTTTGAAAGTAATCACTGGGTACTTATAAGATTTTTATCTCCTTCATAAGCAGCTCAGAGACATTCAACAGTAACATGATACAGTCCACATTCCTTCCTTTGAGCAATACAAGTTAAACAGAGGCTCTCCAAGAACTTTGAGAATACATTATCAAACCTATGCCTATGGGCAGAATGTAAATAGTACTTAGTTGTAATTTTTGTTGATTCTGAGCTTGATTCAAAAGTTCAGGTTGGGTTTATAAAGGAGATATGTTATCCAAGAAGCTTTCAGAGGGAGTGAGATTAAAAATATATGCACATCTGTGAGATAACGTGTAAAGACTGTAAGTGTAAATAACTTGTAGGATGAAGGAATGGGTAGGGGATATAGATTGGGAAAATATTTTAAAAATTTTAGTTATTTTTAAGGTTTGTGAATAGCAATATTATTAACACTTTTAGATTATTTGACAATAGTAACCAACCTGTTGTTAAGAAAGCATAATGACTTAAGATTTGTCTAAAACTTATATTTTCATCTTCAGATGAGAGGAGAACAAATGTATATCATAACTAGGATGTTATTTTCTTTTTTACATAATTTTTTTAATCAGAATTTTAATAAATATTTTTATACTGTAGTTGATAGGAAAAAGAAGGGAAATAATTTCTATAAAATCAACATGATTTCTGAAATTAACAGTTGTTAAAAGGATAAATATATGGCAGGTTTTTCATTTTCCTAACATTTTTGGTAAAAAAATGAGTCTTTGTTGTATGAGGTATATATCTTCATAGATTTCACTTACTATTGTCCTTCATGACTGTTTAACTGAATATCCTTCCTATTTATTTAAGAAAGAAAGACCCTCTTTCCTTGCAACATATCAACCAGTACTTTTATTTTCTTCTGACATGCTGTAATACTGGTACATTCAGTAATAGTGTACATTTTCTTTATAAACCAGCTCATTTTCTTTTATTTATCAGCTGTTTCTTCTGGCTTTAGAACCTATCTAACCCTTATGTAAATCAGTCCTACTGCCAAAAATCTTTTTTACTTAAGTTGTACTTCTATACCTTAACTCAAGGGTAATAGGCAAATAATATTCTCTTCTCAGTCCTTTATTCACAGGAAAAAAAGAACAAAGAAAACCCTTATAAATATCAATTAGATACCAGCTTTTTTGAATAGCTCTATTTTGAGCCAATCACTGGAAATGCCACAGATCTGACACTAACAGTTGGCAAAATTTTTCAACAGTAAAAATCTCCTGTTGCAGTAGGTTATGCTAAAAGGTGATGATAGTGAAACTTTCTTATCAGCAGTCAGACTGGGACATCATTTTGTCTTAACATTACAGAGACTATTTCTTATTTTTATTAGTTCAAGTTCAGGAAACAAAATTAGTACCCAACCAGCTAAATTTCTAGAAGGAAACATAAAATAAAGGCCTAGATTATTTACTTGAGTGTGAAAAGCTGAGAAAAAGCAGAGAGCTCTCCCTCTCTAGCTTGCCTGTGTCAATACTTTGCAGGCCCTGGCTTATTCCAAACTGCAGGTAGCAATCACAGATCAGTATGGATAAAAAAGATCTACAGAAGGTTTAAGAGTTACGCCTTAAATATATAGTGAGGTGTATGTTGTCAGGTCTATTAACACACTGCAAGTCATGGCTGTTCCTGCCCTTGACCTCTCCTGGGGCCTTCCCCACATTCCCATGGCCCAGGACCCTATGTCAGCCCCAACCCCACTGATGTCACAGCAGGGGTGGTCTCCAGCTCCCCATAGCCCTGCCCAGCCAGGCCATGGGTCCTGCTGAGCTGGGCCTGATCACGAGCTCACATCCCAGTCTGGCATCACGTCCCCACTCCCAGGGAGGTGCCCTATACAAAGGTTCCCCAGCTGCCCTGCTCCTGGCTGGAGTGCTAGGATGGACCCTGGCTGTCAAGCTCTGCCCTGCCAACTCCATGAGGAGACCTAGTGCTCCAGCCTCCATGAAGCTGCCAGTCTTCACAACTTTAGAAATCTGAATAATCTTTCTGTATTTGGATAATCCTACACCTTATATACCTTACCCTGGATCCTACAAAAACACAGTGTTCGTTTGTATTTGTAAAAGCAAATCTGTAAATTTTAGCAGGACAGCCTACTAAGATATCACAACCCTAGAAATTGCAACCTTCATACAGTATGACAGTATAAATATCACACTATTTCCTAGAATTTCTTCCACACTTCCAATGGACGGCATATTCCTTCTTAATAGATAACAGAACATAAAAAACACAGCTTAATGAGTGATAGCTATGTTAACATTGAAACTCAATATGTGAAACCTTTGTCAGGAAGGAAAGTCACTAATTTGACTGGATACGTAGCCACACTCAGACACCTGGAAAGGTTTGGAATGGGGATGGTTTGCATCTGCCTCACTCAGCAGAGTGAATACTTCAACCACCACCACACACATCAGTGTGAAATTCTTCACTGAAAGGATTATCAGGCACTGGAACAGGCTGTCCAGGGAAATGGTTAAGTCACCATCCCTGGAGGTATTTAAAAGATGTGTAGACGTGTCACTTATGGACATGGTTTAGTGGTTGACTTGGCAATGTTAGGTTTACAATTGGACTTCATCTTAAATTGTTCTATGATTCCATGATTCAGTAAGAGCAGTCATTTTGCTGGAGGCATTATCTTTCAACTCATATTTTGCTTTTCTTTTTGTAATATAAGGTAATCTCAGATCCTTATCTACTCAATTTACTCTACTAGTACTACCCAATTTACTATAAAGTCCCTGTTTTTTCAGTGACAGAAAAGTGAATCCTAAAATCAGATTGCTAGAAAAAATTAAACATTTGGTAATGTGGATGTGAATAATTTGAGCAAATGCACAGACAAAGCACCTAAATATTTGGCTCTATTTACAAGATCCATGCTCTGAACACACACAAAAGAAAGTTGGTTATTCTTTGAACAGGAAGTACTCTAACAGAAGTCACAGCTAAAGGACGTTTTTTTGATGCAAGAATCTTATCTGCTTTCATGGGCCACTTTGATCAATAGTTGGCAGGGAGGTTCACAGGCTTTACAAATAGACAAACCTTAAGAGGCACAGAATGTTAGGAAGGAATATTATATATGCTTCTCATCTTCTTGCTCTAATACAAGTATCCATCAATGTGCGTCTCTGTAGGTTCTTCATGGGAGACAAGATAATGATGCAGGGTTTTAGCCATAGAAAATCAATATGGATATTCTCAACTTCTTAGCACCTAAATGCTGAATTCTCTAAGTTGGCTGGGAGATGATGAGTAGTAAGTTTACTGTACTCAGTCACAGAATTTCTGTGAATGGTCAGAGCATATACAAAGTTCTGTCCTCTGTTAAAAAAAAAAAAAAGAAAAAAAGGAAAAAAAGAAAACATACTGGGTGTCTGTGCCTGTTACTCCACTTGGAAATGTTATAAAGGCTATTGTTACTACTTACAGGAAAATACAAGCTGTTCAACAAAATATAAACAAGGGAAGTGCCATTAAATAAATATATACAAGTTAATGGAATTACAAACTTCTTAAAATAGCATTTTGATTAACATTTATCTCATTAGGTGAAAATACAAAAATGTCCCTCATCACTGGTAATGTCCATGAAATAATGACTGACATGCAAAGTAACATGATTATATACAGAATTTTGTTCCCTAAGTTAAACTCACAAATGTATTCTCCTGTAAGATTTTTTTTTACATGTATAAAAGGTAGAAATGAAAAATATATGCTAAACTATTAATCTAAAAAACTATGTGTCTTTAAATATTTACATGTATTCACCTTGTCATATAGTTCCATAGAAATTAAAATGAGTAATAAATACAGTATGTTAATTCTATATACAATTCACAAATGTGATGATTCCATCGAAGTTATTTTAAAAGTACTTTGCAATTACTCCTTACTGAGATGGAATCCTTGCACTCCTCTCAAGTTTGAAAAATTTATTCCTTCAGTTCTTCTTTGCTGGCAGGATATATCACTAAGTAAGGTTCCTAATGCAATCATTTTTGTATTAACATGAACTTTAAACTACTCAGTTACTTCAACTTATGCTTTCCCTGATGAAGCTTCTGCCCAGCGGCAGAAGAGATCTTTGATTTTACATGTTCTCATATATTGAATACTCCACTTAACTTCTGAACTTACGTTGAAAAGGCATAATATCAAGCTGTCATTACACTGGCTAACGCTTTTAGACTCCCACTAAACTCTATGGATAGAACAGATGAATGATCTACCCATACATGAGGAGAGAAGAGCTATGCGTATATCCAGTGATGAATTCTTTGAGACCTTAAAAAGTAATGCTAGGGACAAATATAGTGATCCTCATATTCCAAATGGAGTAAGTAATGAGAATGGCTTTTACAGACATTGACTATATTCACAAAATGATGGAGAGCTTCCAAAGCAGGCAGCAGTATCAGGGCACTGTCGAAGTAAAAAAAAAAAAAAAAAAAGGTATTTGAAGAAATATTATATATATTATATTATATGTACTATGTATTTACATTACACATTATATATTTGTAATCATACATTATTATATATGACTATATATTATTATATGTTATTATGTATATTTGAAGAAACTATTATCTCCTTCACTATAAAGATAAGGGCCAAAAGAATGACTGCATTTTAATGAAAGCCTGGGATGCCAAGCATACCAGGCTGGGCACAGGTATGGCTGGTGAGGCTCATACTGACTCGGGATGAGTATAAATACAGCTACTCAGACACTGGCTGAAGGGTGCAGGATGGGCACCCAGCTATGTGCTCACACAGCTTGCTCTCCCAACTTGGCTGTTTACACAGCAGTCTGATAAAAGGTTTTATGGCTGCACAGTGTCAGAGCTGGCCTTGAACATGGGTAGGAGAAACTGGACTGAACATGTAAACTTTATATTTTATTGCAAATAACTATTATATGGGTAAAAATACAAAACACATTAACATATAATAATTGCATTACTTGAAAAGAACTTATTTTCAGCATTTTCTACTCCAAATTATGCAAGTTTCAAATTCAAAAGAAAAAGTTTCATCAGGATCCTAAAATGGTTAATTTTTCAGATAAAATGGGGTGCTATGGATGAACTGGTCTGATTTATGTTAGCTCCACGTTTGCAATTTTCCATGAGAGTGGTTCACAGATTTTAGTTTTCCTTAATTCCTCATGGTCACATGGCTTATCTATAATTTTATCTTTATTTTGTTATTTATTTTTCCATTTCTTCTCCTTAACAATACAGGGTAACTTTTCATATTTTACTGGAATGCAAGTAATATTTTATTATTTATCATTCTTTTACTGACTTTTACTCTCTAAGGTAAAAACTATTTTGTTCTCTTGTGGGTTAATTATTTGTAAAGAACTGTAAATAGTAAGATAACTATGTCCCAAATTGACCTAGCTAAATGCATAAGGAACTTCACATGAGAGTAGATACTGGCGTTGTTAGCATATCTGTCACTGATGCTTGCGTTTTGGGATCTTACTGCCCATGTCAATTAACCCAGGATTTGGTTTCTCATTTTAAACAAGACTTATTAAGGTTAAATGCTGCACTGTTTACAACTTATATTAGAAGTCTTAATATTGTTTTCAGACAGCTTTGAGATTGCTTACAAGCTGCACTTAACCATAAACATGCTAATTATAATATTAATAACTAATA
>NW_010243353.1:14234-15037 GCF_000690775.1 Eurypyga helias | reverse complement strand
GAATGTGGGGAGGGGGATATCCCTGCAGCGGCCCCTGCCCTGGGGTTATCATTTGGGGGTGGAGGGGTCAGCAAAAGCAGCCCCCCCCCAGCCCAGGCAGCAGACAGAGCTGCCTTTCAGCAGCCCCCACAGCAGCGGCCATGGAACACAGGGTGCCTTGTTCTCCTTTCCCGGGACGGGGGACGATGCGCGGGATGATTCCCGGTTCACCAGGGGCTTAGGTTCCACGGCATGTTCCCTATGGGGTGGCCCTATCCCGTCTCCCTGCAGCAGGGGAAAGCGGGCGCTGCAGGGATCAGAGGAATAATCGTGGGAGTGGGAAGGATTAGGCCTGGGGGTGGTGTGGATGGGTAGGAAATTGGCTTTATCCAGGGAAAAATGTTGCTCAGCCTTTAATGGGAAGGAAAACCAGAGTGCGGGGGCGTGGGACGGTGATGGAGATGGTGATGCTCAGCGGGGTGAGGGGCCAGTCTGCTCAGGAGCCGTGGGGGCAGCCTCAGAGCAGGCAGCAGAGGCCTGGCGCTGTTAACACACTGGTGGGGAGGCAAGGCCAGGTAGGGGACTGCGGGACTGAGCTATCCCTGTGGAGATGACCCTATGGAGTGGGGCGGGGGGGCACTCTCCCTACAGGCCAGGCCAGCATCCCCTTCCCAAGGCTCCCCAGGCCTTCCCCAGCCAGCATCCATGCCCTGCGGATCCCGCGTTTCATGGGTTGGGATGAAGCCTTTGTGCTGCCTCCCCCCCAGTCATCCTTCCCCCTCTCCAGGACCCAGAGTTGCTGGCGCAGTGCCCAAGACTCGGCT
>NW_010243353.1:13197-14206 GCF_000690775.1 Eurypyga helias | reverse complement strand
GCCCCGCCGCTCGTCAGCCACTAATTACTTTAAAAGGGAAGGAGCGATGCTGGCTCTCACCCTGCTTTCCTGGGGCTGCTGGTGTTGGGGGACAGGGAGCTCCTGTGGCCTGGGCCACCCATCTCCTTGCCCCGGCCTCCGTCCCTGCCCACACTGGGCAGCAATTCCCAGCCGTTAGCGGATTCCCAGGGAAACATGCTTGGCTCGGACTCAGCACAACGCTGCAGCCAAGCGAGAAGCCAAAATCGGGGACAGTGAGGCCATGAACAATTGGCGGGAGGGGGAAAACAGGTCTCCAAGTGGCTCTGGGCTGTTGTATTCTGTTGGCAAGGCTGTGCTGGGTCAGATTTCTTTGCTTTTAACTCCTTTCAATTTTTTCTGATCGTTTTTCCCAGGTCTGTGCTCGCATGGGTCTTCCCCGGAGCTGTGGGAGGACCCCCGGCTCTGCTGGACGGGGAACCCTACCGCCGGGCAGCCCAGCCCCCCCGCCTGCCCCACACCAAGCACCAGGAGCTACCAAAAGGCACAAACCTGGCCAAAAGGCAAGGCAGGAGGGAGCGTGTGGCTGGGATTTGCTGCTCCCCACCCCCGCAAAGGCAGCTCCAGAGGCAGGCAGAGATGCATTTCCCACGGCAGATGCATTTCCCACACCAGATGCACTTCCCGTGGCAGATGCATTTCCGACAACAGATCTATTTCCCACGGCAGCTGTGTTTCCCCTCTCTCCCAGGGGTGCTGAGGGATTGGCGGGATGCGGGGCTGGGGACCTCAGAGCCTTGTACCCGGGGAGATGCCTGGGTCACAGGGAAAGCCAGCGGAGCCGGCCAAGGGTGCCCAGAGCCAGGTGCTCACGGCATCCCCTTCCCTGGGCAGCCCTGCCACGGCAGGGGTGGGATTGCTGATTCAGGGTGGGACAGGATCTGGGATCAATTTCCCAGGGGGAATTAGCGGTGCTGGGAGCAGAGGCCCAGGCTGCCAGGGTTCATGAGCTGGGACATCACTTCCCACC
>NW_010243353.1:11128-13120 GCF_000690775.1 Eurypyga helias | reverse complement strand
GGCCATCTGGAAACGCTCATGGACAGCAGCGAGAGACCCCAGTGGAGACAAAGCCCAGGATTTCGGCAGGGCCCAGGCTCTGTGCCGGACGCTCCCACTCTGCCCTGCGAGCGGGGGGGGCTCATCTCCAGCCACCCACGGATCCAAGACCCCAGGGAGGGCAGGGATGCACCTGCTGCAAGGGACAGGGCTTTTGGTGGCCCTGGGGAGCACGAGTCCTGCTCAGCCTGGCCCCAGCAGGCACCAGGCAACCCTGCCAGCATCCACCCCCACCAGGCAGCTCCCAGCTTCCCAAAAATAGAAGCCCGACCTGGAAAAGACCCCGGGAGCTCAGCGTCCTCCAGGCCCTGCCCATGCTGGGGTGGCGCTGGCCATGGCAGGATGGGCTCCGTGTGCCACTGGAGTGTGGGTGACAGGGGTGACCGGGGCTGGCAGAGGCTTTCTGTACACTCGGAACCGTCACAGCAGAAACCATGATCCCTTGTCCCCTGCACGCCAGCGCACAATCCCCAGTCGCCGCCGAGGAGAGGACCCGGAAAGCAGAGAGGAAGCCGGGCTTGGTGCGGAGGAAGAACTGGGGCTGGGGTATGCCGAGCAGCGACCGACCGGCCTCAAGGCCGGAGGAAACGCTGCTGGGGACGGAGGGAAGAGCCACGGGGCCACGGGAGGGGCTGAACCTGCTGCCTGTGCACACTGAGGCAGGATTGAAGTTCCAGGTGCTGCCTGGGCAGAGGTTGGCACCAGCACAGCCCGGCTGAGGGTGGGATGCTCAGCACACGTGTGTGTTACTCGTGCCGGTCACCATCCTGCACACTCACCCTGCTGCCGCCAACCACGCTCCCCGTGGTGCCAGACCCTTTGTCTTACAGGGATAATCGTTTCTGGGGCTACAACGCTCGAGGTGACAGTGGAGCGGACGGTCTGCTTCAGCACAACTCATCATCCACCATCCTCCCTCCTCTCGCATCCCCGAGGCTTTCCCCATCGCGTCCCAGGGAAGCTCGCAGATGCTCCCTCATCCACATAAAGCTGTGTTTGGGTGGTCCCGTTTTGCAGGCTGCCGGGGGAAGCTGGCACCCCTCTCCCGCAGGCGCCAGCGGGATGGGAAGATGGGCTCTCCCTGCGTGCAGAAGTGGCCAAAGTCCCCAGCACGGTTGCTTGTTTTTCCTGGGCAGTGGCCAATGGCAAAACTCAATGTAAGTGTTTCCCTCGCCTCCAGCGCTGCCTGCCCCGCGCTCCACAGCAGCTGCAGGGGATTAACGTTGTCCTGGAGGTGACAACGTTTGGCCCAAGACATCCAGGGAGATGCGGAATGGGAGGCAGAGGGCACGGAGCGGTGTTGGCCCCACATTTTTTTTGATTTCTGCATATGACCTCTGTGATCAGAGCTCTGTGCTTTGTGTCAGGATCCACTTAATAGGAAGGAGACGGAGGGCAAGGGGAAGGCCACAGGCAGGGACAGAAGCCCGTACCGGTATCCTGCCACTCCGCTGGGCTGGGGTCTCATCTGGATGGCTTCTGCCCCCCCAGCAGAGCAAACAGACAGCAAGCTTTCCAGGAAAAACCCGCTGCCTGCTTCCCCCGCCGCCACCTGCTCAGGCAGAGCCTCTGGAGCCGAGGGACGGCCCAGACTTGGCTCACAGCGACTGCCAGCTGCTCCAGCTTGGTCCGAGCATGCCCACTCCCTGGCCCAACTTGGGGTGGGGGGGCACTCTCCCATCCCTTGTTCCGAGGTGCTGCAGCCCATGCACTCGCTGTACTTCAGGGGCCAAGGTTTCACAGGGAAGCTTCCCCTTTGATGGCAAAAGCAGACTTCTGGCACTTAGGTCCTGATCAAAGTGCCCAAGTGCAGGACCCTGCCACAGCCAGTGGGAGCAGAAGGGGAAAAGCTGGTGGAGACAAGGAAATCTCCTCTTTGGGCAGGCCCTGCGCTGCCCCGGGCTGAAGCCAGGGCTCCCCGCGAAGAGATTCCTTTCTCTCCCACTAGACAGT
>NW_010243353.1:624-10852 GCF_000690775.1 Eurypyga helias | reverse complement strand
CTTCCTCCACTCTGTCCACGTAGGAGGATGCCGTGTCCCAGGCAGGTCAAGAGCCATGACCGAAGCAGTGAGAAGCTGGGCGCGTCACCGCAGGGGTTTCGCTGGCGCACATTTACTCTAGGAAACAACTGCTGAGGTTTCGGCCTGTCTGCCGGCAGCATCCCATTTTCCCACAGGGAGAGCATCCGAACTTCACTCGCCCTCAGAGAGATGGTTAAAGTTTTGATAGGAGAGGGGGATTAGAAGAGGATTTTTGAAGAACACTCTGTAAATCCACCACTGTCTGGCCCTAAGGGGAAGAGCCAGGATCTGATGATGCACCACGTTGTGTGGCACATAAACAGGAAGGTTCGGTATTTTGTTTCACATTAGAAAATACACAGAGGGTCCACGTGGATGTAAGGGTTTGCGGCTGGGAGTTTATTCCAGCAAATCCGTTGGCACAGCTCCTAGAGGTCGGGCTGGAATTGGCAGCAGAGCCCATCTAATCTCTCCACAGAGGCAGCCAGCTCGAGGCCCGGGGGAGCCCAGCCCCTCGTAACGCATTAAGGTCACTCACTCACAGCAGGCCCGATGCCGAGGACAAGGGCCGACTCCAGCGTGGGCTCCAGCAGGGCAGGGAAAGGCGGCAGCAGCTCGCGGTGGGCGCTCGGCCACCACCGATGCCAAAAACACAGTCACGAGTGAGGGCTGGTGGGCCAGGGTGCACGCTTTACCCTGCCGGGGTCCGACGGATCCCCTCCACAGCTCCCCGGCCCTGGCAAGCTTTGTAGACGTGGCGGGAAAGCCTCGCCACGGACTTCATTAAGGCCGCTCCTTGGCACACAGCACAGCGCGATTCCACTTCACAAATCCCGAGTCCAGCCAAGCCCTGACAGATGTCAAAGGAAGACGGATGGTGCTTTCCCCTGTGGGCTTCCTTGGCTCGGCTCCTGAGACCTACCAAGCTACTCAGCTGCTACAAAAACTGGAAGATCTTCTCCGGAAAGCCTCCTGCAAGCGCCATCCAGCACCGGGCTCAGCACCACCAGCTTAAAGGGGCAAACGAGGCAACTGCATTACGGGTGTCCCGAGAGCTGGGGTCCTACCGAGGAGCTGCAGCCCTGCGGGTGCCCAGACGTCCCAAACCCTCAGCCAGGTGGGGAGGCAGCCGTCAGGATTAAACCCGGAATGAGCGGGAAGACGTCCCCCAGTAGGCTCTTGTCTTCTGGGGAGAGCCCAGCTTTGTGTTTCACAGGTCAGTAATGAAAGCGAAGTCTTCCCAGTTCACTGTGGGGTGGTACCCACCCTCTGGAGTAGCCGTGGGGGGCTTGGGCCCAGGGAGGAAAGGCACCAGCTACTCTCTCTGTTACTGGCGGCCTCCCCTCCACAAGCCTTTCCCCAACAGAGGCAGATTGGTTTGAGGCAGGGAAGGGCAGCTTCAGCACAGGAAAAGACTTCCGCTCCTGTTAGGCTGCTTTGCTAAACCTCCCCTTTGATCCCTGGGGAAAGGGACAATTTGGCAGCTGGAAGACTATTGTGTGCCTCTTGCTATAAGTAGCTCTCGACCAAGCCTTTAGCAGCGAGTTGTGTAACTATAGAGTGAACAGAGCTGTGCCCTAGCAGGCAGGTAAGGCCAATTTGTCACTGCTGGGAAAATGGCTTCAAGTAAGAAGGGAATGAAAAACCCAATGCCATGTACTCCAAGCGAACAGCAGGAGTTTTTGTCATAGGTAGCGTAGCACAAACCTCATGGGCTGGACACAGATCCTGACTCGAAACCTTACTATTTTTCCTCTCTCCAGATTGCTGCTGTTCACATCTGTGCTACCCCTTAGATGTGAGGCTGCCAAGAAAAGTCAAATTCAGAGGCAAATCCTAACATCTGGGTTCCTAAAGAAATTCTGGGGGACCTTCTGAAGTACTAACACGTACAAGTTAAAGGAACTGTCAAAGGAGGAAGAAGCCATGAGCCGACTTACAGAGTCAAATGTTTAATAACATTCCAAGAGGGAGTATTACATCCATATTTAGAGCATATATAAAATAAGAGACGGAAAACAAGGAAAGAAAAAATAAAATTGGTATCTTCCCTAAAGAAATTCTGGGGGACCTTCTGAAGTACTAACACGTACAAGTTAAAGGAACTGTCAAAGGAGGAAGAAGCCATGAGCCGACTTACAGAGTCAAATGTTTAATAACATTCCAAGAGGGAGTATTACATCCATATTTAGAGCATATATAAAATAAGAGACGGAAAACAAGGAAAGAAAAAATAAAATTGGTATCTTCTTTTTTTGAACCCCCTCTTTGGGGACACAGCGGTCACTTTGAGCAACCCCCCTGTGCAACACAAGATCGGGTCCCAGGCCACTCGCAGTGTTTAGGCTCAGCTCGTTAGGAACAGCTAGGAAAACTCTGATTCTACACGACTTGCACACCAACACCACAGTCCCAAACCTGTTACGTGGTTAACTGTGTCCTGTCCGGAAGAGGGATACCGGGTGAATCAAAGTGATCCTAGGCAAGGTGAGCTAATCTAAAACTTGGTCTCAGCAGGGCCTTCTCTTCTAAAATGTTTCTGGCATCTCTTCCCAACATGGTGTTATTGCTGGATAGAACAGGGAGAAGAAAGGAGACACTTATTAGACTCGGCAGCACCAAAGCAACCACACCAAGAAAGCTCCAACCATTCCCCAGACACTCCGAGAGGCTACTACAGCCCAAAGACAGTGACAGGTTCCCCAGAGGTGTTACCTCCTGCTAACACTGCCTTCTACCTCCCACTAAGATCCACACCCAACATCCTCCCTCAGCTCCTTGAGATTTTGCCCAGGAATCTTCCTTCCCTGCTAAAAGCAGCATCTGCACTGGGACAGGCTGGCCCTGGCAAAGAAGGTGCTTCCTCACGATCCTCAGAATTCTGCCAATAGGGCAGGGACTCGGCTCCTATTACCGTAAGAGCAGGGCTTGGCATCTCCTGCTGGGCAGCCACAACCTTCTATTCCCTTCCTACCCCCTACCACTACCATCTGCACCAGGCAGGGAAGAGATCAGCAGGGAGTAAATCTGGGCTAGAGGGACACGAACAGCATCTCTCCTAGAAGAGAAGTGTGGAGCTGCAGCTCCACAGAGCAAACTCTAAAGAGCAAAGCCGCTGTGAAAGTCACGGGTGAAAGCTCCAGAGGTGCTGGGAGGCTGCCACCCTGCCCAGAGCCCTTCCACGGGAACAGGAAGGACCTGGGAAGCAGCAGCACAGCTCAGCCTGCCTCTAGATGGGAATGAGAACTTCCATGTGTTTTGCCAGGAAAGCCACTCAGCACAGCACCCCTGACAGATCCCAGGCAGCAGCGAGGGTGCTCCCCGGCTGACGGCCAAAGCTGGGATGAGCTAGAAGAAACTCTGGATTGTGAAGGCAGTGGGAGGAAGAAGAATGCTAGCCTGGCCCAGCTGCAGCTCCCACCCTCCTTGCCCACAGCCAGCTCACCTTGGCCTTGTTCTGGACAGGAAGGTACAGCTTGAACTCAGCTGGGAGTTCATCCTCCGAGTAGAGCCGGTCAGAGAAGTACACCCGTCGGATGCGACAGTTAGCGTGAATCTGAGAGTCAAAACAAAGAGTCAGTCCATTTTCTATATGCTCTTTCCACATCCAGCTTTGCTGTCACACAGCAGCCTGGATTCCTTGGCTCAGCAGCTAGAGAAGAGACTTCACTGTCTCTCACCGAACGTGACAGGACATGAGAGGAGAAACGTTGGCCCGTGCTCTCTGCTTTGCGTTAGATGCTCTGTCCAGCGAGGCAAGCTGGCTTAAGGGATTTGGCCAAGTTCTGGCATCTCTGCAAACTCAGATCTGCCCTAGTTGCTTTGGGAGTCATTTGCTGTGAACCCACCTCTGCTTCTCCACTGGTATCAGCACTTACCAGAACACTCAGCCACAGCTTGCTACGTTTTTAATGCTCCCTCTCCAGGGCCTCCCTGAGGTCAGGAATGAGGCTGTCCAGCCTTGCTGCCTCTGCTATCAGCTGCAGGGTCTGTGAGAAGGCAGACATTTCCCAACTGACTGCCTGCTCATCTCCGGGCAACCCCATCACGCTAACGAACAGGCATGCTCCGCACACAGGCATTCCTCAGAGTAACGCATGCCACTGGACACAGCTAACGTGAATCCCTAGCACATGGAACAAGTTTTATGTCGCAGGAATAAATACCATGCCCGCTCTGGTCCGAGGGGCTCGATGAAGGCAGGGTCGCTCTACCAGCACTAGGAAACAAGCTCGACCAGGGATATGTATGGACCGTATCACCCTGGGTCTTCACCAGCCAGGCTTCCACGCATCCGGCCACTGTCTAGTACAGCTGGAGAGCAAGGCAGCACACAGCTAATTCCCAGCAGACCCAGGAGGCATGGCACGCCACAGGGAACTCTAGGTGGACTGTAATTCTTACCCTAACTGAGAGCCAGCAAGAGAAACAAGGTGGAAATGGGCTCCACCATGAGAAACATGCCTGCTTCTCACCTGAACTCTGAGGGTCTCCATGTAATTTGTCCCGTACGCCCGGCGCGTGAAGTCCGACAGGTTGAACTGGATTTGGTTCCAGCCGTCGTCCAGCCGCATGGGCATGGTGCAGATGAAGGGCTTCACCCGTGTCGTGCTCTGGTAGTTACTGGCCCGGAAACGCCGGCGCACGTTCTTATCATCCAGCACCTGGGCAAGGCGGGAAGGCAGGCTGCTGACCCTGACATTAGGGACCCCGTTCCCAAGACGGCTGCTGTTCTAGACTCAGGTTCTACCCGTCTCCAAGAGGGCTCTCCTCCTCCCGCCCCTCCATCTCCCAGCAAAAGTATTTTTAATACAGGGAACAGACCCATCTTGAGGAACGGCAGTGATGTGCTTGCGAGCTGACTGATGTCCCCACAGCAGAAAAGCTGGGGGTTTTCTGGGGACCACTTGCTACCCGGGACACGTTCAAAACTGGAACTGTGGACTCCCTGGCACCTTCCTGACCTATCCCCGGAGCTCCCCGCTGCACGCTCCTCACCTGCACTTCAAAAGTGAAGTATTTCTTCAGGTTCTTGATGATCATCACTAGGAAAGGGAGTTTGATGCCCAGGGTCTTCTTTGGGTCAGCAGGGCACGTGATGTACGTGGTACTGAGAGGGACAGAAAAACGCTTTAGGATCCCCCATGGCACAAAGCGCACAGCCAGAGTCCCTTGACCTAACACAGTCTTGGAGGACAGGCAGAAAAAAACAGCTGTTATTGTAAGATCTCAGCAACAACCAGGGCTTCCTGTAAGAGGAGGCAGAGTTTCAGAGGTAGCTGCACAGAGAACAGGATAAAAGGCCCAAAGAATGCATTTTGAATCCCACTTTTCTCACCCAGAGCATAAAACACCTCCCTGGACAGCTTCACCTCCCCAGTTTCAAGGCTGTTTCTCCACACCACCTCCTCCTACCCTCGGCTGAACAGGTAGTGCCCTCCAGAGCATAGCAGAGGCCCTGTGTGCTCTGCATGGCTGAAAACGGAGGTCGTGAGCCCTAGAAGTACACGTAACGCCTGGCAAGCTCTGTGTCAACACATCTTGGGAGGAAGAGAAGCATTGGCTCAGCCCGTCTGCAGGAGAGGAGTCTCCGCTGCCCTTATAAGGAGCGCCCTGCTCTGATTCACCCCTGGAGAAGCCTTGGAGATTCGGAACCCACTCACGGAGCTGGCATCTCTCTCCCCGCTTGATGGAGACAAGGTTGCTAAGTGAAGCACCAAAAGCAATTCCCCTCATAAATCTCCCTTTGATCTCCCTGCTGTCGGGAGAGCAGCTGTCACGTGGGGAGAGCAGCAGAGCAGGCCTAAGACAATAGAAGATGCAGAAGACAGAGCGCTGCTTTCTCAGTAACGGGCGGCACTGCCTGGGGACCGGGTATCCAATACACCCTTTTTCCCCCTGAAGTGATGGAAAAATAACACGACTTTATTTTTATTTTTCATCCCTTAGCCCCACTGAAGATGCCAGCAAGCTCTAGGAGCACGTCCAGGGAAAAGCACGGTCTGGTGCCACAGAGGGGTGTCAGTGATCTCACCCCCGATCATGTTCTTTGGTTTATTGACAAAGAGATTGCAGCAGAGGCTGAAGGAGATGTCTGCTGGGCACCAACATCTTTCCGTCTGCTCCAGGGCCGAGCCCCCAGAGCACACCAGGGCAGAAGATGCCTTCTCCTACCTGACATTAGTTCCTTCGATCTCCAGCACCAGCGACTGAATGTCATTGTCGGTGATTCGCTTGATGTGGCCATTGCGCACCTGAAGAAAAGCAGGGCAGACAGCACCAGCGTTACTCGAGAAGGAGACGAGAGGCGCCCACAGCTCTGCTGAGAGAGGGGAAAAAAGATCCCAGGAGGATCCATCTACATTCACTTGGCGCCTACGGCCCTGGATATCGCTGTTCCGAAGGCTTTGATCATGGCCCCAGAGCGCCAAGGCTCCAAGGGTTTATGGCACAGCGGGAGCAAGACTTCAATCTATCAAAATACGCTACAGAGAACACAAGGGACTCGAGCCTCGTGTTAGAGGCCCAGACAAACACACAGAGAATTGTCAGAGCAAGACAATTAGAAACTAGAGTGGGATAAGGGGTAAAAACACGGGGGAGCAATACGGGGGCAAGCCAAGAGAGCCACCAGCCAGCCCCCAGTCACTAAGGGGTCTCTACTGCCAGGCACGGCTCACGCCCCCAGTCACTAAGGGGTCTCTACAGGCACGGCTCATGCCCCTGTGGAAAAGCAGGACCAGACGAGAGCTCTGGGTAAAATTCTTCATCATTACAGTGCACGCAGGCGCAGAGGCATCATCTGCTCTGCAGAGGGGCACAGGGATTTGGCTACTCAGATGCAGCCAGCTCCCCACAGAGCATAGGGAGGCCTGGGCTGGAACCGGGAGCCAACACAAATCAATTTTTCTCCACAAGCAACATGGCTGAATCCCAGGGCCTGAGGATTTATTTTTTCAATGAAGCAGCTCACTTCCCATCAAATTTATTTCCATTTAAAAGGCACTTTTGCTAATTAAGCCCTTTACTCTTCCCCAGTGCTGGATCAGCAAGTTGCAAGGCTCCTTGCAGCACCACGAATTAATTCCTTTAGCACCTATCACTGCTGCTAATCTATAGGATACATTAAGCTTCTAATGGGATGGTTCCAGTCAGGAGCTACAAAATGATTTACAGGTTTAGCAATTCATCTTCAAAATCCGTTTCTTCAGCTCCTGGGTGACGTGCATACGTTTGCCAGAAGATAAGCTCCGCCAGCAGCCCAAGCCCCAGCCTCTCCCTGCGCTAAGCAGTTTCGAGAAACCTCAGCCTGGATCACCCAGCTGCTGCTCAGCAAGAGCGCGCAGGATGCTCTTAACGCTGCTTCGAGCCCGCACAGGTACTTCCAGAAAACATTATGTTCGGAGGGAGGATCCTTACAGGATGACCGTAGCTCTCCTTTGCATCAGATGCAGCTCCCACGGACTTCCAAGTCTGTTCAGGAGCTGTATTTGAAGCAGTGAATGGCATAGGGGAAGTTAAATCCCGGAAGCCGCAGGGATACAGGATGCTAATTTAACACTGGAAATAACCGTCCCCAAGCAGGTGACAGCAGTGCCCAACAAAGCCTGTCTCCACACCACACACGAGGCAGGTTAGCGCTCCACAGAGGGGACAAGGCTGAGGTTTGGGCTTCTCTGGAGAGGACAGTGAAAACAGCTAGACAGGCTTTAAACCAACTAGTCAGCACTGTTGCTATCTGCAGCCAAGTCCCCTTCCTCAGCTTGCGAAGGCTTTCCTTCCCAGATTACAGGGACAATGAAACGAAGCAACTCTTCTGCCTCAGCACTCCCAGAAACAGGATGGAGGACAGCAGGAGAGAGAGAAGATCAGTACAGAGCAGGGCCAGGCTGCAGCAGAGCCCTTCCTCCCAGTCCTGCCTAGCTCGGCAGAGGTTTCTGTGAGCTGCAGGCAGCATTCCGCACGGATCCAGCCTGTCTGTGCGTGGCTGCGGCCAGCGCCGGCAGGATGGACACACAGACATCTGGAGCATGACATCCAGCGCCGGCTGGATCAGAAGTCCCAGAAGCCTCGCCGTTTGGGTAAGATAAAGCTGAAAGGCAGCAGAAGTGCTCACGGCCAGCCGGGACTCACAGGGCTGCCCTCCGAGACTCGGTGGTGCCAAATGTCCCAGCTCAGCCCCTCAGCTCCCCGCCGGACGCTGAGCTCACCTCCTGCCTGCCTCAGGGACCACCTCCCCGGAAGAGGACATGCTTTGGTCGCAGCCGGAGAAGCACTGCTCTTCCCCCACCAGCTCCGGGGGTCCATTCCCAACAGGCTCACGCAGACCAAGCGGCAAGCGCCGGCTCCATCAGCAGAGCCGCCAGCTCTGCGCGGCACAGGGCGGGAGGGAGGGTCCTGCTCTGCTCACAGCGGCTGCTCCAAGGCTCCCCTTTCCCCACCCTCACAGGAGCGCAGAAAGAGAAGACTTCAGAAGATTTTAGAAATCTACATTAAACACTCCACGTTTCTACTTGGCCAATGTTTTATAGCCATCTTGAGCCTAAGAAGGTGGATTTTTGAAGCTGGGAAAAAAAAAAGGTAATAGCACTCTTAGAAAACAAAAGTTCTTCAAATGCCCAATGTCCTCTAAATCAGGACAGCTGGGATGTTACCTGACATCTAAAGCCAAACTGAAAAAGCTTTTCTTACAGATGCAAACCTCAAATCTGGCAGGGTTTGGGGGAAGCAGCAGCTTCACAGCCCGTTGTGTCCGAATACATGTATTTCTTGACTCTGCCGTTGCTGCTAGCAACACCAGCCAAACATAACAAAGACCAGAGGAGAAGCAAGTCCTCCCCAGGCCCCCCAGCCCACCCGCCAGACGGGACGCCATGGTCCGAGGCCGACCTCTGGAGGCTCGCTCCTGCATCGGTGCCAGCCACCCAGTCACTGGCCATGGGCTCGTGCCAGCAAGGGCAAGCCGAAACACGGCCAGCACCATCACCCAGGCTACCGCAGGCATGGGAATGCGATTGCCTCGGCACAGGCCAGCACCTTGCGAAGCCAGTGGGGGGTCCAGAAGAAGCAGGAGGCTCTTGGGCCACCTCCCTCCCCCACAAAGGGAGAGGAGGCAATGCAGGGGACCACGGTGGCAGGATGCCACAGGGATAAACAGAGGACTGAACAACAAAGTGCTGGAACGCAAACAGAAACCACTTTGCAACACGAGCCAGCAGCAGAAGGATCTTCTGGAGGGGCTGAGCAGGGGAGATGACACCCACACATGGTGGAGCGAAGACCTGAGGGACTCCTGTGTCTCGGCTCCAAGACAGCGAGATGCCCCAAAGCGCTGCCCTTCGCCTCCTGCTGCTGCCAACACACTGTCTGTGGGATCAGGAACGATGAAGCTATTACAAACCTGCCACCCCGACTCATTTTAAATGGAAAAGTGAGGTAAAGGAGTGAGCCACGCTGATATCCACGGGCAAAGAAGTCAGAAAACCCACTCTGGTTTCAAGCCACACCTTTTCGAGCAGGATGATCCTCACAACAAGCTTGTCCAAGCTGGCTGCGCTTCCTCAGGACAGACGGTCTTCCGAGCGAGGAAGAACACCCGCACGCAGCCCTGCTGCTCACAGGATGCAGGGCTGCTGTCGGGGCCGTGCCCGAGCAGCCCCACCACAGCCAAGCCCTACGGCAGGCGATGGAATCAGTCTGTGCACCCAGCTCCTGTTCTGGGGAGCAGCAGTGCTCATTTTTCATCAGTCTTTTTCAGCCAATCCAGCAACTATTGCACCCAAAAGAACTGCTGCTTAATACACCCTGCAAGCAGAGGTCCCGCTGGCCCCACGATTGCCACAGTATCACCCTGCACAGGACAGTTCACGCTGGAAGGTACCTCAGGAGATCTCCAGTATCCGGTAACATCCGCCTCCAAGCAGGGTCTGCCCAGATTGCTCATGGCTTTATTGAGTCTGGAGTCAAACTACATCCCCTTGTCTAAGAGTGTTTAATGCGTCCCACCCTCACACCACCCAAATAAGCTGCTGATCCTTTTTTAAGGTCACAAATATTTGTGTAAAAGCCCTACCGCAGGCACGTGCACACAGCCAGGCTGTTGCACAGCAACCCAGTTCTTTGCAGAGTTGCACGGGTACTCCACTGATGGGAAACGGGATGGGTCTGCGCTGCCTGTCCTGAGCTCCAACAACCCCCTGAACTGCCC
>NW_010243353.1:0-575 GCF_000690775.1 Eurypyga helias | reverse complement strand
AACCACAGGAAATTCAGGTTAGGTTCAAGCCCAAGTACCCAAATACCCATCGTACCCTCAGAGAGAGGAGCCTGCTCTCAGGGAGTGTAACAAGCATTTTGCAGAATCACAGAATGGTTTGGGTTGGAAGGGGCCTTAAAGCCCATCCAGTTCCAACCCCCCTGCCATGGGCAGGGACCCCTTCCACTAGATCAGGTTGCTCCAAGCCTCATCCAGCCTGGCCTTGGACACTTCCAGGGATGGGGCATCCACAGCTTCTCTGGAAATCACTTTCAGGTAGCAACACAACCATGGGTGGTTGGCGAAGGGGAGGAAGCAGCAGGTCTCAACACCTCCAAACTTCCTGGTAAGGGCTCCCTTACGCGAGATACCCAGGAGAAGGCAAGGGACCTTCCACAGCACCACTCCAGGAAGGAAAAACAACCAGAAGAAACATTCACAGCTCCTTGTTCACCCTAAAAGCTGCCACACAGCCTGCCTTGAAACACCATCAGCAGGCCTGTTGATGGGTGACCCCCATCTCGGCCCCATCCCGGCGCAGCCAAGGGTCAGTCCGTTTTCCGCTGTCCAGCGGG
>NW_010243352.1:0-14430 GCF_000690775.1 Eurypyga helias | reverse complement strand
GGTAGGCATGTGCTGCACTTCTATTAACAAACTTCAGAAAGGAATAATTAATACCATGAAGAGATGAGAAACCCTCAATTTTTTTAAGCCTTAACTCACCCCCAGGGTTTCCAGTCCAAAGAGCATACTAGTACATTTTTTATGCTCTCTTTTTTTCCATACACACCGTAGTTTTGTTCAGCAGAGATTGCTGTGCCCCAGAAATGAACCTGGGAGCTTGCTGGAGTTGTGTGCCCAGGTTCCTATGCAATTAACGTAGTATTTCCAGGTCTGTGTTGCCTGCCCAGGTGCTCATATAATTTTGAGCAGGGTTTTTAGTTTGTGTCTGTCATACAACACCTCACATTCTTCCTTCATCATGTAATTGCTTTTGGAAAGGAGGACAGTGTGCCCAACCCACACTAGTAAATCTCCAGGTGCACACCTTGCCCTTATATCTGGAAATTTGGGAAGGAACAATTCAAATGCCCTCAAACACAAGGATCAGAGAAGTGTGGGCTAATAGTTAAAATACGTATTTTCTTAAAACCGGATTTCTCCTCTCTGCTTTGGCGATCCTGAAGTACGCTATATCAAGGAACTCCTGTAGTAGCCAAGGGTCAGCACAGCCAAGTGGTGCTGCTGAGACATGTCATTCTTCCTGTCCATAGGCTCCTTACAAGCTCTGCAACAGCAAATGTCCTCCCTTGTATGCAGAGAATAAAAGGATGTCATCCGCAGGAACTTTCACAAGCCAGGCAGAATAATAACCACATCAAGGAGAAGACCCTGACAGGTCTCATTCACGTGTTTAGACCTGCTAGTCTGTCCCCAGAACGAGGTGACTCTCCAAAGGTCATGTACCGATGGTTCCATCCCCAAACTACTTCCCCCCTTTTTCCAGATTATACAGCTGCCACAGAAAATCAAGATACATGAGACAGTGAAACGTGACCCCAACAGCCACTACTTCACAGGTCCCTTTTCTTCATAAGAACAAAGCACAGGATCACCAAACCACAAATGCCACTGAGATACTCCTAGTCCCAGCTTCAGGTTCTCTTCCCTACCTTAACTGCCAGCTTCCAAGCAAGTTCTACAGGATGTATCTTCAAGATAAAAGCCCAAATGCTTGAGGGCCTGGTTTGAGTACCTCCCATTCAGGTGATACCCTGAACTATCAGTCAGGAAATATCCCACCAGTACCCTCCTCACCACACAGGGTTCAGGCACAGAGACAGGAAAGGGCATGGTCAAAAAGATGATGTAGTTCATAGATCTTTGTCTAACAATGATCTCAGAAAGGCTTTCTGCGCAAGGCTTTTACGTTGGAAGTTGAACAGAGGGGTTCTGATACATCCTTTCCTCAATTTGCTGAGAAACCCAACTGGACTCAATAATATGAGCCCCATGGATCTTTCTGATGGCATCTACAAAATACTATTTCCAGAATACTTTGTGAATAGGAAGCTGTCAGTTTAATAGCGTATTTACTGCACAGCAACAGATCTCAGAAATAGCAATGTTTTTCGTCCATGTCTAGAGATAGAGATTGGGATCTATCCCAGCACCATGGACAGAGCAAAACGGCCCTACACGCCGCGGTTGCGTCTGACACCTCCAAAATTTCCCAAAACACCAGACAGTTCTTAGTCTGGTTTGCACTGTATGACTGAGATATACCTACTCCTGATTGTGGGAACAGGTTTATTCTTCCTTTACAGAACCAGAACAATAGGAATCCACTCTGTGACCTTGCTTGGTACCAAATAAGAGCACAGAAATCTCAGAGCAAGAGTCTCCATAGAGCCTTGTCCATGGAACTCAGACTCCTTGGCCAGCAGCTGGGAATCTGTGTGTTTACTGATGTTTGAAGAAAATGGAATAAGCTAACAACTGGATTTGGTCACATTTTCCATAGAAAAATAAATATTTGGGTCTCCAAAAGAAAGAAAAGAGTCTGTTTCCAGGAAAAAAAATAAATTAGTCAAGATGTTTCATTTCAACATATTTAAATTCAATGTTTGATTATTCAATTCCATATGGGTTTTGACTGCTAAACTGAAATCAATGCCATGTAAAAACAATACTAATAAGAAAGCTCACAATCCAAGTGTTAAGGTTACAGAAAATACTTAAGCAGCTGCCCACAATGAACCTACATTGCTTCTTTTTCTTTTGTTTTTTTTCCCCTTCTGCCACGTTATTGTCAACTTGTACCGATGTAACTGCAGCACTGTTCAGTGCACTACAGGCAGGACCTGGACAACAGCAAGATGATTAGCTTTTAATCAATACAGCTAGTGAGACAGAAGAGTCTTGCTAAAGGTAGTTTGTGGACAGCAGTTGCAGTCCCTGCAGCAATTCAGTTCACTGAACACAAACGTACTGCATGTTTCTGCTTGCTCTTAAGCTGCCAGTTCTGGCTGTCAAAATATTTCAAAATTCAAGTATTTTGTCTCTTCAAAAGTATTGCTTTATTTATTGTTCTTCCACTCAACTTATATCGGGCTTCAAGTAAGCTCTTTATTTTCCAGCCAAACAGAATATATATATATATATTCTTTAAAAGAAGTGGGTGTTTCCCTGAAGTCAAAACTGTGAAAGGATTTTTCCACCATTTCTGCTTGCTCTGAAGAAAAAGTCACTTCAGGTTTCTTGAAGATGAGCTTTCTAGCTGAGCGTTTGCTGCAGGTATCACAAGAAAAAATTTTAGCTGCCTGCACTTATAAAAACTGAAACAAACATGTATTGATTGCCCTGTCTCCATGACATGCAGACACAGGCACACATAATATATTTCCTTTGTGAGCACAGGTATCCAAATCTGGATTATGAAGAAGTCCCTTGGTAGGCTGCCATTTACAGCTTCTGACTCCTAAGTTGGTGGTTTCTTGTTTGTAGTCTCCATTTTCTACTTCCTTTATCCCTGTAGCTCTACCCCTTTGTCTGTTTCCTGTTCCAAGCTCTTACCTTGTCAGACAGATTGAGTTCCATCTCAGCAGGGCTCTGATTCCTGCAGATAAGCGTGGTGGGGTAAAGATGATCTAGCTCTTCTCTCCTGGATTTACTGCTCTACATTATAAGCCTTGTATGTCAGACAAGTTGTCTACAAAGCTGAGAATCCATCTTTATCACTTGGGTGATCCAGTCATCATGTCTCAACTCAAAGCATATCAAGCGTTTGTTGTGAGATTATTATTTTAAGCATTTGCGATGGGAATTTTTCCATCAGTAAATACAAGTCATCCCAATTGGTTCATTCTATGGAAATGTGTTAGCTTATACCGAAGTTTAAAGGCAAACAAGCAGAAGAAAATGTTTTTATTTGCTTGTATTTGATGCTGTTGAGACATTGTGCTTTGATATAACAAAAACTCTGCGCTTTGGCAATGACGAAATCATTTTGCCTTGACTCTTCTCTTCTAGCATTACGCGCCTGTATCAAAACTAAACACATAATCATATCAGAGTATCTCTTCTTTTCATTTTTTTCATGTCATGGAAAGGGGAAAAGAAGTCATATTTTTCCTCTTTGTTGCGATTTAAATTGGAAGCAACATTCAAAACGTCAAACATACTTTAGACTAGAATTTCCATTTTCCCAGCTTTTTTAATGCCTTGCTTTATTTTATTACTCTACTTCTTGGCAAAGAAAAGGAACAGAAGGAAACAACATACTCAGCTGAAATGCTAGCTTGGAATCAGATGCTGTGGCCTGTAGTTCTTTTATTGTGTAAAAAGAGTAGTCTCAAGTTCTGAACCCAGCTTGGAAGGGAGTTATTTTCCTCATTAGGCATAATTTCCCAGCCATAACAACCAACTTAATTGTTTATTGTTTTTAACTTTTCATTATGCATTAAGTGAGTGTATTCATATGTCTTTAGATACTCTATATACTTGTAGAGCAGTTACTCTTAGGTGTCATGTGACATGATGGCAAATTAAGCTGTTACAATATTATGCTCTTTACACTCAGATGTCTCTGGAGACACCATAATAGTTAGATGAAATCCAACAGCTGAGGAATCCTTATACCTTCCTATTTCAGTCTCAAACTTGCTCTTCACCACCTCACTTCAATAAGGAACCTAAGGATGTGATGAAGTAATTTTCTAGATAGACAGTATTTGCTGAATCAGGATGACGGAAATAGTAGTAGCTGGAAATAACAAGTCTATGTAATCCACAAAATATAGGCATACATTTCACTTTAGAATGAGTATTTTTACATTTCATCTTAGAATGAGTATTTTTTTTCCCTCAGTGGAACTGTAAAAAGTAACTTGTAATGTCATAAAAATAAATAAATGTTTCCAACCAACCCTTTTCCTGCCATTACTGGCATGATATTTCTTGCACTTCAGTGTCAGCCAAATAACAGCTCCACGGGTGTTACGGGTACAAGTTTACATGCAGGTAGCAGTGTTGGAGATTCTGTCCCTTCAGGTTGCACAACAAAACACAAGGTCCACCATGTAATGAGAAAACCCATCTACAAAGGTGGCCAAAGCCTTATGCCAAGGCCAAAGCCAAAGTCTTTTTCTTTCATCAGCTTCTCTCCATGAGGCTCCAAGGACATCCCCTACCATCCCTCTTCAAGCTTCATCCTTGCCATGCCAGTTGATTATATATGTCACAGTCTCTATAATGTTTTCTTCCTTTTGATAGTTCTTTTAAGACTTCATCTCTTCAGTAAGTGACACAATCTCCTGACAATACTGTGTTTTCACATCATCTCTCTTGCTCTGAAAGTGTCCACACATGTGCAAATCAGGGCAAGTGGAGAGAAATAGTTGCATCTATTCTAGATTCTTCTCTCACTAGCATGTCTTATACACCACATGTAATAGGCCTATAATATTACCCCACTGTCTTCTTGGGTTATAGAAACTATTAAGTCAGACCCCAGGGATATCTTCTGATCCTGTAATGAGTTTTCTAGCTAAAATTGATCCAAAAAAGAGCTACACTTTTTATTTTTTCCATATCCACATCCTCCCTCTACCCAATGCATGTAAGTGAGTCCTTTAGAAAAAAGGAAAAAGGTTAGCTATGCTATACAATGTTAGTGTTTGTGGAACACATATGACTCTATTAAACATTCACAGAATGGATGGCTGACTACTGGCCAGCAGAAATGAGACTTCAGTAGCCATAAAAGATTCTTAAGTCTAAATGAGATGAGTATTAGACAAGAATGGCCAAAACACAGATTCCAATTTAAGCTAAAGTACTAGAGAAGGAGTTTGACTTAAAGCACCTCCTTAAGCTATACTGAAATAATTGGACTTAAGCAGATACTTCCATGTGCAGATGTGTAGGTGTTTTGCTGAATCCAGATTAACTCCTCTAGGCCTGACCATCTCAAATGATGAGTTTCCCTGAATACAAATTATGTGATTTGGAAACATGACCTGTCAACTTAACTCTTACACAGGGCCTTCCCGTATGATCAGTCTTTGTTAAAATTAGTTCCAGAGTGAATAAGAAAATTCACTGTGTTTAGTGAATCTTCAGGAGATGCAGATATAAAGAGGAAAAGGACCTGTGTTGAGAGTCAAAGCATTTCAGGATTCAATAACTCGAATGCTTAATCATTAATGTGTCTGAATCTCTGAAATACAAGCATTGTTCCATATGCTTGTCTCTGCCTTTTAATTTCATATTGCCTGTCACTAATTAGTTACATGCCGTTTCTCATCTAATCCCCTTTTGTAAGATTTAGTCTTCAAATGATAACATTTATCAAACACACAAAGCCAGCTGATGCACATCCAGCAAAGCAGATAATTATTCTTGCGGATAAAAATTGATGCTTCTCTGCAAGCTCCCCCTTGCTATGCCACTTACAGTTTAGCAGGGTGAGGTCATTTATCCACTTTCGGAAACTAAAATGCAGGGCCAGGCAGGGGGAGCTGGGTTCAAGTGACCTGGTTGTTGTTGCATTCAAGCTTGGCCCATTCAGGACTGAGAAATATGTGTTCAAAGCAAGCTTAAGAACCATACAAAAAATTTTGTTTTTCTTTTCCATTTGTGTTACTTCTCATCTAGGTTTCCAAGCTGCCTGGGAGTGGTGGAAAATTCCCTGCTGGGGCTTCCTCTACAAATTATTGTTTGCTTCACTCCCACTCAGTCTGTACCACAATTATCCTTTCGACTAAACCACTCACTTTAGAGGGTTTCCTGCACTGGGTATCATGGTGAAATAGTCATAAGCATCCAAATAATGGGTAAGGACTCAGTGGTTAAGCACACACTTAAGCAACCTGCCTGAAAAAAATTGTGGCGCGATTCAGACTGCAAAGGAGTAAGAAGGAAGCAAAGGGTTTTTAAGGTGGAAACAGAATTTATACAATTTAACTGTGCGTTCTTTTGGTATTTTCTGTCTGCTCCATAATTTTGCAATCCATCCTCAATTTTCAACCTCATAAAACACAGGAGTAGAAGTCTCAAATGATGAGTTTTGATGAATCTCATGGAAATTGTTGGCTTGTAGAGAAGAGAAAGTTAAATTTATTAAGTCCTAATGAGGGCAAGAGTGTAGTAAGAATCCCTACTAGGCAACAGGGAGTCTACTCAGGAGAGTCTTTAACGAATTTGCATTATATTATCTTTGTGGTGTGTTGGTTTTATTTTCCCCTTCAAATTGAAATGGTGAGGGACTCAACAGAATCCATCTTTTCTGCACTCCACTTTTTACTGGGAGCTACCTCTGCCACAAAATTACTTTATAAGCTAACTTTAAATTAATGTCTGCATACTTGTGTGATCTGATATTTGCCTTCTGCTCCATGTTATATGACACTTCACTGACACTAGAAAATTAAATAAAACCTAGAAATTGCACTTTGAGAGGCTCTAGAAGTCTGCTGCCTGTTATCTGGATGGATTTCAAATTTCCCCACTCATTTATTTAAATTTCATTGAACAGGTATTTCTTTCACTACTGATAAGGACATGGCCCATGAAACTGTCCTCACTATGTGGCAGACAAAACAAGAAAGGCAGCACCTTTCTACAGGAGCAGAATTTGAACACAAATTTCCAGGAATGAATGTAGAGTGAACTCTTACTCCTAGTATGAACCAACAGGTCTAGTATTAACGTTGCATGATACCACAAATATGGATATCTGAAGTTCATCAGCAAAGTCAAATGGAAGAAGTCTTGTGATAGTTACTAAAGGAGGCCATGACTCTCATGACCCATGAAAACCATGGTAGTGTATGCAGAGGAAAATCTATCTCAACCCAGCTTAGTGATGGAGGCAGGGAAAGTAGCAAAGGCAGGCCTGCTAGGACAAGACCAGGTTTCTCTGGAAGTGCCCTTTCATTTCCAAACAATAACTGTGATTTTCAGTGCCCTAGCTCTAGACAAGGTGGCAGTCCCAGAGATTCCCCTTAAGAGTTTGTTTATACAGAGCAGATACCAAAATACTGATCATGCATGGATGGTGTCTTCTTCTTGAACAGAGTCCTCAAGAAATAAGTGGGATTCCATTGCCCATATAAGGCCAGACCAGAGCCAGCCACTGGATTGTGGCTTGCCTCCCAAGGGAACTCTTGTCTAGATTACATCATGTTTATTCATTGGTTAGCATAACTGATGTGGCTAGATGTGTCTTGCTGTCGACTCAGAAATATGTGGATGCTCAGGGAAGTCCCCCATGTCCTTAAGGAGCTCATCTCATTTCTTGGGACCATGCAGAGCAGAATGCTGAGAAAGTCGATATTTCCTAAGGTGTATAGTGGTGGGGTTAATTTGTAGATTGGAACTAGTTCCTTCTCAGGTAGCTTCAACTTTACAGAGGCTCATAATTTTTCTAGTCAGAAGAATAAAAATAATTATTTTCTGTGGTACCCATGTCTCATATAGTGAGGAGGTTGGAAAATTCACAGGCAGGTAGATATGCTCTCTTTACCCTGCTGGGTATTTACTTCCTTCCCTTGACCTCAGATCAAGCTATAAATATTATTACTGATAGCTGTTCCCTTTGAACATGGACGACCTATTCCCCAAAACCCACACACAAAATAAGAAAAGCAGAGTCAGGGATAAAAACTAATTGGCACCAGGGTGGAACTGGAAACAAACAAACAAAAAACACAAACAAACAAAACCCACAAACAAACAAACAAACAAAAACCCCACCTTAAATTTGAAAGCTGATGAAGGAGGGTTTCCAAGGGTGTCACAGGTTGCAGTCCACAGAAAGGTTTGGCTCCTTCCAATGCATGTAATAGTCATCACTTCCAGCTGCTCTGAAGTCCTTGCTCTCATCAGAGAATCACAGCATTATTTAGGTTGGAATGGACCTCTTTACCCCATCTGGTCCAAGCCACCTGTTCACCTAGATTAGGTTACCGAGGACTGTGTGCAGTCAGGTTTTGAATACCTGCACAGGTGGAGACTCCAGAGCTTCTGTGGGAAACTGATTCCAGTGTTCAACCATCCCCATGGTAAAAAAAGTGTTTTCTTGTGTTGACATGGAATTTCATGCTTTAACATGTGACTATTTCCTCTTGTCCTGTCACTAGATACCACTGAGAACCATCTGGCTCCCTCTTCTTTATTTCTCCTCAGCAGGTATCTATACAAATTGATGAGATCCCCCAGAGCCTCCTCTGAAGAGACTGAACAGTCCTGGCCCTCTCAGCTGCTCTGTATATGCTCCAGTCCTTTAGTCATGTTTATGGCTCCCCTTTTCTGGGTTTTCTCTTGTACCATATACTTTCTTGTACCAGGAAGCCCAGCACTGGACACAGCAAGCCAGATGTTCTCTCACCAGTGCTGACCAGAGAGGAAGGATCCCTCCCTCAACAGCCTGTCAGCGCTCTTTCTAACACAGCTCAGGATGCTGTTGACTTTTTTGCTGCAAGGGCTCATTGTTAGCTTATGGTCCACCAGGACCCCAGGATCCTTCTCTGCTGAGCTGTGATCCAGCTGGGTGGCCCCCAGTGCTTACTTGTGTTTGTGGTTATTGACTTTTCAGATGCAGAGTTCACATTTGTCTTTCTTGAACTTCATGATGTTTCTCTCTGCCCACTTGTGCAGACTACTGAGATCATAAACCAGATGGTCATGGCACCATCTCTCTCTAGGGCCATGTCCTTTGGGATTCTTCCAAGCAGATCTTTGAAGACTTTAAATTGTTACCTCCTGAAGTCCATGTTTTGGTCCTGCCTTTTTTCCTGTTCCCTCCTTGCAGAATCTTTCACTATCTCATGGCCACTGCAGCCAAGGCTGCTGCTGACATTCACATCCTTGACTAGACCCTTATTCATGGGCACAGCTCCAAAAGGCAGTCTACATTTAAGACCTTATTTTCTGCAGGATCTCTGGAGCCAGCATTTGCTGAATATTGTTACTTCGCACTTAAGCCCTGCTCAGAAATCTGCCAGACAATTTTCTGAAGGGAATGTAGGTCCAGTGGTGGCATTTTCGAACAAAGTAACATGCACCAGAAGAATGAAAGTCCAATGGTGCAAAACAAGGGGGAGGTGGCAGTCTGACATTGTCACATTGACACCCAGAATGTAATCAATGGAGAAAGGGGAATGTGAGGTGCCCACTGCATCCACTGTTGCATGTGAAAATATGTGTTTGACTAAACTGCCACTGGAATGGACTACAGTTGGGTACTAGAAAAACATGTGACTTGACAAAGACCACTAAGGAGCCTGTGGAAACAGGATAGACTTTTTTTCCATTAGAGCCCTTTGCACATCTCACCCATGGGGACTGAGCCAGGCTGTTGTGAAGCACCTAATACCAATGACTTCTGTGAAGCACCCACACCTGGTCTTCTTCCACAATCCCCAATCCTTGCCCTTAGTTGCATCACCATTTCCTTGCTAGTGAATGCAATTAATTGTGTTTCTTTTTTGGATACTCTTTAAAAGCTCAGTGTCTCTAGGAAGCTTTACTTTTTCTAGAGTATCAATGTCAAATATTTCACGTGTGTCAGTCAGAAGTCCCATTGACTCTGCTTCAGTTTGTGGGGCACTTCAAGCTTCACTTCACCACTAACAATGATGTTCCATCATTGTAGATTCAGAAATAGGAATAAAGGACATTTACTCCCCTTCTCTTTACCTCACATCCACCTTCCCATCACATCAAACAGTCATGGTCTTACAGCATGCTCAGAAGTCAAGGAGCCTTCGTTCCTTAATCTCTAAAGGACCTTTGCTTTCAGTCTTGCTTTGTACACACTGAAATATTTGATTTCCAGTCTGCATGAAGACCAGATGACATTGGGTAGTGGAGACTGCCAAACAAATCCTGGAAGACCTCAGGTGAACCACTTTTCTCCCTATGGACACACTCTTTAGTGTTCGTTGCATTTGAAATTAATTTTTCCCAGCCACATAATTTTTAGCATGACTTCTCAAACCCATTGCTGATCAGTAGCTCTTCCTCAAGGGGAAAAATAATACACCACCAATTTTGTTGTTAAGATGTTCACAGCCACCACCCAACCTGACAGGACTGCATCTGATCTGAATGTGCTCCATTCAAATCTCTTTACAGAGGAGTGCTGGAGCAATTTTTGAGATAATGTCATCTCAGTTTCTTTTCAACCACTGTGCTGCTTCTCTCCAGCTGACTGTTCTGAGTATCCTAAGACATCATACAGTCACCACTCTGAGACCATAGCCATAGTCTATGGGTGAGGAAGGAAGATTTCAGAGTTAGCAGTTACTTCATACCACTATTTCCTTTACAGATTTTTCCCTAAAAGCTGACACATTGTAGTGATTTAGATTTGGTTTGTTGGTTGGTTTTGTTTGGGTTTGGGTTTTTTTGGTGGTTTTTTTTGTGGGTGGTGGTTTTGGTTTTGTTTTGGGGGTTTTTTTTGAGGGGTTGATGTTTTGTTTTGTTTTGTTTAAATTAAATTTCTGACATGGGTGCAGCATCATGAAGTTCATCAGCAGGTTCATGAAAGTTGTCTTCTAATTACTAGCAATTGTTTTTATTTTAATACTGGCCTTTGAAAATTGCCAAAGAAGGCCATGACCTCTGACGGCAACCTTGGAGAAGTGATACTACTCAGTGGCTCAGCCAAATAGAAAGCACTTAGTCAAAAATCCTGATGTAAGCTAATATTTTCCAAAGCATTAAGAGGGATTACTCTAATCAGAACATTTTTTGAGGGACCTGTTTCTCAAAGGGCTCAGTTGGAAGGCATGAAGACACCTCTTCCCTCACTACATGGGACACAGAGAATTTAAGCCTTTTTACTGCCCTTTCTGGGCCTCATCTCCCCTGGAGCATGTGACCACCTGATGTGGTGGCCATCACCAGAATGTGGCCCCCAGAAACTTCTATTCTTGCTGTAGTATAAAGATCATTTGTCTTCTGATTACCATTACCTGACCAGGGTGCTCCTGGCAACATGAATGATCATAGAAAAAGAGGAAGTTAACGGCAGCAGGAGTATAGATATTTTAGCAAGTCTCTTCACGTTTGGTAAACTCCTCTCTCTAGCAGGACACAGCCTCCTAAACTCAACACACAAGGATCATAAGACCCCTTTGGAAACATAGCAAGGAAGGCTTGCTTTTTTAGCCTCCTGCAGCAGTAGCCAAAACACAGTATGGCATATAAACAGAGTTCACTCAATCAGATAACATCAGTCTGAAGTATCAGGGAACCATTACACTCCAGCCCTCAGAGGTGCTCACAGTGAGGGTCCAGGAGCAATGTAGTCAGAAATAACAAAATAAGAGTATGACCTGACACAGCCTTGGGTTTTACAGCTGCTGCTAGATCAGATTTTGAGATTGTACTATAAAGATTTTTAACAGAAAGGGAACAGTTGTTCTGAAAGACAAATTAATGAAAAGGTATGTATATGTGTGCATGCGTGCATGCATCTAGGAGCACCAGATGAAACAGCAGAGTAAGTTTTACAAGAACAGACTGTATTGGTAACCAAGGACAATAATAAAACTGCTTAACACTAGCTAACTGAGGTGTTTTGTACTGACCCCAGAACATGAATGTCCTTGTAAGGTCACAGCCCACAACTTGTCACTTACACTATTGTTAACAGAAAGATGGCAAACATGGTTATAATATATCCTGTGCTTGTCCTCTTCCTCCTATATCAACAAGAAGACAGACTGTACCCTTAAAATTATCTAAAATTCAGGAAACATGGTCAATGGGCTTATCTTGTTTAGTATTCATGGAGGATGAAGTAAACAAGTCTCAGTGCAAAACAACTGGTGATTTCTCGAGGGTATGAAAGGCATATCCAAAAAATAATTTGTCCAACAATGTATCAAGACAAACCCAAGACATGCAATGAAGGCTCAGTAGTGAGTGTCCATTGTCCTTGTGTCATACATAGCTGATCTTATTCAGAGCAGTTGGACATAACCTGGTGCTGGTGACCAGATGTTAAAGTGTAAGGATATAGCTTTAACATACTTAGAGATTATTTAAATCGGTGTCTCTCTCCTTTCCATAAGGTCTTGCACTGCATTTAGTTACATTTACCTCCTACAGTGCATACTAGTGGAAAAGTACAGCAAAATAATGGTGTAGACTTCCTGAAGGCCCAAGAAGATTAGTGGGACATGTCAAGTCACTTTGGGACAGGAAAAAAATGGAAAAGTCATGGTTAATTGGTAACTAGTTCCTTCCTTGGCTCCTTGCATAAAATAGAACTTTGTAATTAGCAGACAAACAAGTTTGGAAGACCTTGTTACAGTTCTGGGACTGAAATATTTTCAGGTTAGAATACAATGGATATTGAGCAGGTAAAGATCAAGCTTTTACAATCGCACATTAATCCAGAGGCAATGGAGAAACCCATCCATTCCATTCACAAATCCCAGATGAAAATTCAAGTCATGGTGATATATTTAGCTGGCTAAAAAGAGCTCTCCCTGTGATGCAGCTGAGATAAGAGCTCTTCTGACTTCATGAAGGCTGCGGCTTAAAATACCACAGGAGGCAGAAACTGAAATCAATGAAGTAGCATTTACCAAGCAAAGACTAATGACAGCTTAACTCCAAACAAAATAAATGCAACTTGTGAGAACAGTGTTAACCACTAGCCCTAGGAAACAGGATTGAAATAAATTATAGTATTTTTCATGGTAGTTTTTGTAGAAGGACTTTCTTGCTTTAGTTTAGTTGCGGAGCTTTTTCCTTTGTTTTTGTCAGGTTTTCGTTCAAATTATTTTTGCTCATCTCTTCAGAGTTCAAGAAAAGCTAAACTTAAAAAAGCTCACTACAAAAAAAAAAAAAACCCACAACACAATTTCTGTTTTTCAAAACTTTTTTGATTTAAAATAGTGATTTAATTTCTAAAACCCGGTTTTGCTATTAAAAAGAATCAGTCTATCTCACACATTTCTATCAAAACCACCTGAAAACCACAGACTTCAACAGAAAATTATCTAGACAAAACCTGACATTTTAAAAGTTAATGCTTGTTTCTGCTGCCATTTTCTAAAGAAAAATATTTTCAACCACAGAAGAAAGTTTGTTTCACAAAATGTTTCTCTTAATCTTACAAGTGGTTGCTTATAAGAAGTCTGAATTCCCTTTGGTTTTTGCAAAGGGATTCTACGGAGCAAAAGCTAAGAATCTGATATATTTTTTCCCAGGAAAGATTGCTAAAATACAATGGTAGGACCCTTTTGTAAACTTCTGAGACTAGATTAGCTTTTAGAGAGGAAAAAAGATAGGAACACAGTGTTCTCCCTTTCAAAATAAGCACTTCCAGAATGAAGACCTGGCCACTGTTAGAAACTCAATTCTCATCAGACTTCAGGGGAGATAAAAATGTCTTCTACCAGTTCAACAGTAAGAGGAGGCTCGAGACTTACCTGGAATGTGGTTGTGTCTTCTGAGAGGGTATTTAAACTTTATTTGGCTTTTACTAGAAACTCCAAAATTGAGGGGCTTAACAGCTAAACAATCTTTTCCTCATGATTACCATATTGTACACAGAACTGGGATTGAGTTATTGCTTGATGACACTACAATTTCATGTGAGCCCCATTTTAGACTGATTACTTGCATTGCTTAATTATAAGGTACATCTCTGCTTAAACTGATTTACTGGTTTGATTATTGCATCATGTGATTGCCTGGTTCACAAAAGCAATTATACTCAAACAAAATCACTTCCAGAAGCTTGGAGGATAGAACTGCAGAGAGCAAACTGTGTCTACCCATGTGGATTTTGGTTGTAGTTTTTTTTCTTTGCCTTTTTCATTTTTAAGCCTTGTGCTTCTTAGGAAAGACACATATGAAATAGCACATAAATTATTTACTCTGGATTGATTGTGTGAGCTCATCTTTTATGATGCATAAAGCAACATCTGTGAAAGATCATCTTTCTGAGCTGTCAGCTGAAATCAGACAGGTCTGACATTCTTGTCAGTGTGTCAGGAATGGGTGGTGGATGACAGCACTTACAAACTG
>NW_010243351.1:51715-75148 GCF_000690775.1 Eurypyga helias | reverse complement strand
CGAGCGGAGGGAGCCGCTGGGTCGGTGTGAAGCGCTCCCTCCCCGGGCGGGTTTGGAGACCCGAGCAAACCGCGCCGTTCTCTTGCAGATAACTGGCGATGTCTGGGTTTGAGAGCTTCAACACAGACTTCTTCCAGACGAGCTACAGTATCGATGACCCTGCACAGTCCTATGATTACAGTGGAGGACCGTACAGCAAGTACTTGTGCATGCCTTTCGAACTTGTGTAACGCGTGCCTTGCGTAAAGCCGCTCCGTCACGCTTCTCTAGCGACCGAGCCTGAGTTCAGATGCTTCTGGGGTGGTCTGTTTATGCAGGAAACGATTGGCATCTCAGCCAGCGGTTGTTGGCTGTGACTGAATTCCTGTTGGTCTGTTTTGTGAAGAGCATAACTTACGTTCTACAAATGGTGATACAAAGCAGTCGCATGCTGAATACCTTTTAAGGCAAAAATTAGAAAATTGAGGCAGATTATAGAGTAATTTAATTACATAAACATTCTTCACACCTTTTGTCAGATGAATTATTGTTGCTCCATATGTCCATCTCCAGTCACTCACTCAGGGAGTAAAAATTAGTTACAGTGTCATGTGAACAACCTGGTCTAGTGGAAGGTGTCCCTGCCCGTGGCAGGGGGGTTGGAACTGGATGGTCTTTAAGGTCCCTTCCAACCCAAACCGTTCTGTGATTCTGTGTAAATGAGCCTGCAGTGTCAGTAGTGGTTTCTAGGCTTTCGTAAGGAAGCGTGGTGAATGTTCCTAGGCCAGGGGAGCTGTTAGGCTTCCTCTGTGAATATCCAGCCACGGGCTAAGTATTTTGGTCAGATAGGTGACCTGTGTGATCCCTGCGACGGATGGGGCAGGTTGGTGCCTATTTGTGTCCTGAGAAGGATTACGGTGCTGTGTCATAATGCTACCTGCTACACATGGTGCTGAAGTGAAGAGGAAAAGAGGTTTTCGGGTATTTTTAGTTAGGCTCATTCAGTAAATACAGAGGGTATCAAAAGGGATAGTATGAGCAACTTTGTTCACTAACAGTGAGCTTGCAAGTAAATATTGAAAATAGCAAATTAATGCTGACAACAAATGAGATGTCAGTAGTAATTAATGGGCAATATTTGAATAAGCTCGAGATGTAGAATTTTCCTACTCATTCACAGTTCCACTGCTTGTCCTAGTAATTCAGTCCATGGAGAACGCTCGTTTCTCTAGGCCTCTGACTTAAAACCCAAAAGCGGTGCTAGCGCGTGTGGAAGGGATTACCTTGTTTAGCTTAGCGGTGTTGTTCAGAAGGGTTTGAATTGATGAACGCGGCCTCGTTCTGAGTAGGGGATCGTCTAATGTGAGTCTTTAAAAAAGAAGGAAGAAGGATTGTTTGCTGTGGTGTAGTGAAAAGCAGCTTTGCTTTTGCAGGGAGGTGTTCAAAATGAAGTCCTGTATGTGTCCGTAATGCGATGTCATTCTTTCTAGGCAGTATGGAGGCTACGAATACTCCCAACAGAGTGGATTTATCCCTTCGGACATGATGCAGCAGCAGCCCTACACAGGGCAGATTTACCAGCCCACGCAGACATACACTCCGACTTCAGCAGACTCTTTTTATGGGAGTAATTTTGAGGATGAGCCTCCTCTATTAGAAGGTATAACTTAATGTTTTATGGCCCAAAGCCCAGACTCTTCCCAGTCTGGGGCATAGTTGAGTAGCAGGGTGTGTATTTCCTGAATATGGAATTCTTCCTTTTTTTTTTTTTTACTTAACTGCATTTTGGTATATGAAATACTTGGTCTTGTGTGACCTTCTGCAGCTGTAGAATTGTGCTGTACTACTTCACACCAGTTTTGTGGAAGATGTAAGCAGTTAAATGGATAACCTGGCCTCATACCGCTCCTGTGACAAACCACTTCGTACTTCTGTTGTTGCAAATAGTGCTGACAGTTGCCCACTTCTTGTAGAATAAATCAATACGGGTAGTTGCTGTTGATTCTTTGGTTGGAACTGGGATTGCTCACTGCTAAAGAGGAATGCTAAACACGGCAGCAACGCTGGTGCAGAACGGATGTGTGGCTGCTGTCTGGACTGATGGTTTGGGTTTCCAGCTTTACCCCCCATTGCTCAGCACCAACCAGCCAAAGAATCCCTTGCTGTTACTGGTTAGAGTGGTGTTCCTCATGCCTACCGCCTGTCCCTATCCACAATGCCTTCCACCCTGCTCTGCTTTGTATTCCTCAAAAACTTGCTTTGTTTACATTGCTGGTCGCCAGAGCCGGCGAAGAGCCGGTGGGCAGGCGGTAGCTGCCTTCAGAGGCGGGCTTGGGCGCAGAGGTGCAGTCATGCTCGGTGGAGGGACACTTGAATCCTTACTGAGCTGGAGGGAGCTGTGAAGCGCCTTGTCGTGAGACACTGGGCGCTAAAAAGGGCAGGTGGGTTTTTTGGTGAGAACAATGGCTGGTTTATGAAGGAGGAAACCACTTTGAATCAGAAGTCTTTGAGCCGCCAGTCGTTGGAGACTTGGGGAATCTGCCTGTGCTAGGCTTGCACTTTTTTGTACATACCTGCCTTTGGCCACTTAGAGGGACGGGGTAGGGGCTAAACGAGGGTTTGGGCTGACCCAGAACGCTGCGCTTACACGCTTACCTCTTCCTAGAGAAACCTCTTTGTCCCTTCCAGGCGTTTGAGACCTGGAATCTGTGGAGGCAGCACACTGAGCAGCTTGAGGAAAGATGGGATGCCTCAGTTCTGCAGTCCCCATAGGATGGTATCTGGAGGAGATCTAAAAGGGGAGAAGCAGGGAAAACTAAGAATGAAGCAAATGGGGGCGATAGGAAGGGAGGAAAATGAAGTAAATATGCATAATTCTTTTCATGTAACTTGTAGAATTGGGAATCAATTTTGACCACATCTGGCAGAAGACGCTGACGGTGCTACACCCATTAAAGGCAGCAGATGGCAGCATCATGAATGAGACTGACTTGGCTGGACCAATGGTCTTCTGTCTAACGTTTGGCGCTACGCTATTACTGGTAAGATACTGATTGCACGATACTACTGTTTGTGCATTAATATTCTTGGAAACCCTGGGGAAAAAGCCAGGTTACGTGCAGGTTTATTGGAATGGCGTCTTGGCATGGAGGCTGCAAAAGCACATCCTGAGCACGAACTCGTGTCTGTATGGAAGAGGAGCTGGGGCTTCCCGCAACACGGGTTGGAAAAGGTTCACTCGCTTCAGTGGGGCTTGAGTCCAAGGCTTTGTGCTTGTTTTTTGCATTATTTCAGTGTCATTCATATTTCTTTTCATGCTTTGCTTTTGAGACATATGACTCCCTTTTGTCACAGGGCCTGACCCGTGTTCTCAGATTTTCACCTGTTTGGGGTTTTTCATAGATTGAGACGTTTTACTTTCAGAATCACACCTCGTCTTTTTACAGTGTCGCTGTTACCTTCCTTCTTACCAGGAATCAGAGCAATGGGCACATTAAATATTTCAATATTTATTTAATTTCTTTAGTTAGGAGTTTCATTTTTCTTTTAAGTCCTCTTTGTTTAGTATTTGAGCCTATTTCTCTGTTTCATTGTATTTCTTTGCTCCATACTCTATTAATTGTTCTTTCCTGATATCCAAGAGGCGAGGAAACTCAAAATTGATGAGTAAAAAGTGTTTTTGCTTGGGTGATGCTGATACATTAGACATGACTTTCAGTATCGAGTCAGTCTGGTAAAAACACTTCGGAAGTAAACCTGCTTTCAAATTGTTTATACTTAGTAATAGCTCAGCAGTTGTTGAAGCCTGGTGGGTTTTTTAGTTGACTTAATTGAATTAAGATTTTGCTTTAAGGACTCAGAAGTGTCAATGACGAAATGGCAGCAAAGACTCTTCCTTCTCACCGAAAGCTTCAGCATCTTTAATAAGTTTTTTCTCCGCATGTCTTCAGGCGCCACATTTCATTTTTGCCTGAAATTCCACTTTTCTGTGACACAGAACACTGTGGTTTGGTACCAAGGGACTTTAAGCCTACTTTCATAAGTAGCCTTTATTTAGGGAAACGAGGCCAGCAGAATTAAAGAACATGTTTATAATAGATATGTTTGAATGTTCTTTTCCCAAGAAATTGCTTCCTCCTGTCTGCTTTCTTCCTTTAAATACATTGAGTGCAATGAAAGGAAACAAGCTTAGCCTAGCAAAGAGCTGGAAGCAGAAATGGTTGTTTACTGAGGCGCTTGAGGCAGGAGGGAGCTGGGTTATAAGGAAACTTAGTTTGGAAATTTGTAGCAGGAGGCAGACCTTGAAGCTGCTTCAGCAGCTGCGCAGCCACGTGTTCTGCAGGGGTGGGCACTGTTGCCTTTCTTGCTGGGAAAACAGATGGTGGCTTAGGATACGTGTATGTTGAAATAACGCGTGTATGCTTCCTGCATACCTCTTAGTAAGTAAAGTTCTCATTTTTGACATTTTAAAATCACAGGATCCCAGAAGGGTTTGGGTTGAAGGGACCTTAAAGCCCACCCAGTCCCGCCCCCTACCACGGGCAGGGACACCTTCCATAGCCCAGGTTGCTCCAAGCCTCATCCAGCCTGGCCTTGGACACTTCCAGGGATGGGGCATCCACAGCTTCTCTGGGCAACCTGTCCCAGTGCTCCCACCCTCTGCGGGAAGAATTGGCAGGAGTTAACGCTGCTGTGCATACACGGTGCTGTACAGCTCAGCCTCAGCTGTTTCTGGGAATTGTTTATAATTTACATTGTGCTGCAACTCTGTGGAGTCTGTCACTAGTTGAAGGACTTCAGCTCTGGGTTTGTCAAGAAGTTCCCAAATTACATATTTTTTGTCTTTATACACTAGTTCTGTAAAGACGATTATTGCAAGTTATCAATTGTCCTGGGAAGTTCGTTGACTAAACCTGAAAGAATTGATAGGCTTTTGCAGCCCAGATCAAAGCTCAACAATTCGATCAGAATCTGCCCAGCAAGGTCGGTGAAGTGAGGATAAACGTGCCTCTTGGCTGCCTAGACATGCAGATGTCTTGGAATTCAGGCAGTGGGAAAATACTGCCTGTTGGATCTGAGTGCAGAAACTGGGGATGGGGGATACAGAGAAAATGAAGAGACTACACATTCTTTCTTCCCCCGTTTGTGGAGTGTTACTTGTTTTGGTGACTCACGGTCATGTTTCTGCTTGACTTCCAGGCTGGCAAAATTCAGTTTGGTTATGTGTATGGAATAAGTGCAATCGGATGTTTCGGGATGTTTTGTCTCCTGAACTTGATGAGCATAACGGGTGTCTCCTTTGGCTGCGTCGCCAGTGTCCTTGGATACTGTCTTCTTCCTATGATCCTGCTTTCCACTTTCGCCATTGTGTTTTCGTTGCAGTAAGTCCATACACTTCACGATTTGGGAATAGAGTCCTCTCCTGTGAGGTGGCGAAGGAAGTTATTAAGGAATTTTCATACTTGGTGGTGAAGCTGCAAATAATTGGAGTAGGGGAGTGAGAATAGGGCCACGCGTATCGGCAGTCTTCAGGTGTGCGGGATGAGCGGTGGGTGACTGCTGGTTTTAATGGCTTGTAAATACAGAGACTCCCGTAACGGTGCCGGGTGTGTTTTCAGTCGGCTTTGCATGTGGCACATCTCACCCCCTGTATAGTCTAAGTGTAATTATAGTTTAAGATGCCAATTTGAATTTGGGAAAGAGAAGGATATCAGTGTGGCTGCTCATAGCTGTGTGAAATTGGGAGCTGAAAAGAAAGAACTTGTTAATGTTACTTTACTCACCACTTCTATGTTTCATATGCACAAAGTTATTGTGGGGGGGTTTTATGCTGCCAGAATTGAATAATACCGTTCTAAGTCCTTCACTGGAACTGTTTCATTTAAAAAGTGAAAGATAAAAGCTGAAACTCATCCTAGAACCTGTGCAGGGTGGTAGAGGAGAACAGTTATGACTCCTAAAAGCACGTGAACATAAGTCGCAGTGAATCTGGTTTTGTTTCTGCCTTTACAGGGGAGTGATGGGGACTGTTGTCACGGTTGGGATCATCGGCTGGTGCAGTTTTTCTGCTTCCAAAATCTTTATCTCTGCCTTAGCCATGGAAGGACAACAGCTGCTAGTGGCATACCCCTGCGCTTTGTTGTACGGCGTCTTCGCTCTCATCTCGGTGTTTTGAAGAGACTGTCCAAGCCGCTGGACTCCTGTGGGCCAAAACGAAAACAACTTGGAACCTTTAGTTGGACCAGAAGCAGCTGCGAACAACTGTCTAGTGTTGCTGTCAAAAAATAGACCTGTTTTCAGTCATCTGGTGCAATGAAAACAAATGTCTCGTGTTCACTTTTTTAGGACTTTGAATACTGTTTTCAGTTGACCTGAGGTGTCCATAGCTTTAATAAGTGTCCATGCCTATCAAGTCAGTGTAATTTCTTTCCCATTCCTATGTCTTTAGAAAAGTTGTTTATTTGAGGGTTGGGGTTTTTGTTAGGGGTTTGGGGTTCTTTTTTTAGGGGAGGGAGGAAGAAGGATTGCAGTTCTAAATCGATAGATTTTTATGAGCAAATTTAACAGAACTGTGGATGCCGTAGATCAGGGACACTGAAGAAATCTGCAGTAATGACAAAACTGTCTCCTCTTACCAAAAGCAGAATGCACAAATGAGCACAAGCAATTAGAGTATTTTCTGTATTTTGACAAATATATTCTTAAGGCTTTTGTCTCATTAGTTCATTCACTTGATGTGATGGTGTTTCAGGGTTTAAGATAAATTATGAATTAGAAAACAGATGCTTAAAAGCTAAAGGGATCTGTCATTCTGTCACACTTGAAACAGGAATACATTTGGATGTCTACGTAGCTCTGTGTTGACTTGGATTTCTGCAGATGACTTCAACTAGAGTTTCTTTTCCTAATGGTGCACATACTAGTAGGTGAAGAGTGAATCTCTTTCGCAGTACTTCCAAGAAGGACAGCATCTTGAAAACATTATGCTTGTCAGTATTGTAGTTACTGTAAAATAACTTAAGGCATATTGATTAAATTTTCCTTAAATTTTGAGAGGCGTTCTGTTTTTCTCATCTTGCTATTTTAATGGAGTTAGTTACTAAAACAAAAACTTCAGTATTGAAGCAAAATCATATTTTAAACTGTTCAGGTAGTGGATTTGATACTTGCTTGGGTCACAATCAATCTTCATGGGAAGTCTAGTTTGTGAGACGTAAGGAGTCAGAAAGCAAAACTGGTTGTTCTTCATGTAAGCGCTTGCTAATTCTTAAAAAAGGCAAGGAAAAGGATACAGACTTACTTCAACTCATGCTGGGGAGGGAGGTTACTTACGTAGGTAGCAGTTCCCCCCTCCACCTTGGAAATGAGAAAGCTCACAAAGTGCCGGTCTCTTAGTGCTGTTTCCTCAGGGATTTAATCCCAGGGATTTCCTTTCCTTGGGTTTACCGCAGGTTACGCCAGCGTTCGCCTCTCGAGTCCATGGAACGAGCTGTTCGTAGCCTTCAGGAGCTGAACCACTCCTCGGGCGGCTTACGTGAACACCACCTGGTAAGACAGAGTGCGGGGCCTCTTCCAAGGAAAGCTTTCCTCCTCCTGATACAGGGATGAGTAGTTTCGAAGGCTCAGCACACGTTTTTTTTCACTCTTCCCTTAGTTCTGCACGTTTTCCCAAAAATACCTTCCTAGGGCCACTAGAAGGTGCTGACAAGGTCCTTCTGTGCTGGCCAGGGCCCGCCTTTTCTGATGTCACTGGGAGTTGTGGGAAGCGCCGCAGAGGCAAGGCCTTTAAGGGCCAAGGCCTGGTGCACGAAGCCGTCGGACGTGGTCTCTGTGTGTAACTGGTACCTGCAGTGGGGTGAAAACGTGCAGGAAACTTCAGTTTCCTCTCGGAAGTGGATTCGAGAGCCCAGGCGACCTTCTGCTTTGGTCTGTTGCTGCAGATGGTCATCCCCGATGAGTTGAGTTTATTCAGCAAAATGCTTTAGCGCCGTGTTTCGTAGTCCGGCTGCCTTTGGGCTAGGAGACCGCGTCTGCCCTGGCACGCAGGGTTCTCGCTCCTCTTGACGAAGAACGTGGAGCACCGCGTCCTCTGTTTGTGCAAATAAATCACAGTGATTACCTTCACTAATGAGGCCTAATTAAAACCAGAATTGTTCAGGTAAGTATAAAGACTCGCATACTTTCTGGAGGACGTTGGGTTCTAATACCCAGACGTTGTGTTTTGCGAGGTGGCTAATTAAGCTTCTCCTGCCCGTAGGGATGTGGCTCATCCCGTAAAGCTCGCGCTGGCTCTGTAGGCAGCTGCCGGGGCAGGACTTGTGCACTGAACTGTTTATAACCTTTTCCCTCACCGTAGCACGAGCAAACTGTGCGCAGGAAACCCGTTACAAGTGGCTTGTCTGAGTACCGTGCCGGCGCTTCAGCGGCCGAGTGTGGAAAGGCCGTGTGAAAAGGTGCTGATGTAGGTACCTCCTTTCGCGAAGTCCTTGCTCCGGCCCTCGAGGACGCTGCGCATTCTGCTCGAGCAGGGGGGTGTGACCGGGGGCGTTTTCTGCTCTGCAGTTGGTGTTGTGGAGGATTTAGCAGTGAATCTCTAACTGGTCTCCTGGGGGCAGGAGAGATGCGGTCAAACGCTTTAATTCATAGAGGATTTCATAAAAATACTGTTATGTCCAGACTCGTAGTTTTAAATATCCCAAATTTCCGGTACCTTAATTAACGTGATTCCATTGATTGTGTTTTGTTTCTCCTATTATTTCTTTGGCTTACTGCAGGAAGTACTGACATCAGAAAAGTGAGGATTCTCTTATCTTCCTCAGGAATGGTGGAAAGGAAGATTGTCTAAAATGAGACACTAGTCCTGGAGTGGCCCCTCGCAGACTACACCACAGTGATGTGTCTTTAGGAAGAAGAGCGTTGCTCTGTTTCTTTACAGACCAAACTCCACCGCATCGTTCTTGGAATTGCAATGCTCTTACCATACACATTTCTAGCCATTTTTCCCAATATTCTTGCTTTTCTGCTGTTAGCCTTAGAAAAACTTTGGATGCCTGCCTTACCTACTGACCTACCGGACCTATTCGCTTTTCAGTCCCGGAATTTGCATCCACTTTCGTGCAAGAGCTGAAGGCAAAGGTTAAGAAGCATTCCATGCTTCCATTGGAAAGCCGACCCCTATTCCCAGGAGCCGTTCTCTCTACTGCAGCAGCCACTGCAGTAAAGGTAAATGAACCAGGCCCTGCCAAAGGCACTCTTTACCTGCCTGTGCTTTCTCAGCTCTGCAGAATAATGATCTCCTGCTGAGGAGAAGCCAGGAAAACTCCCTCTCTAGACTGCCTGTTCCCCAGCACAGTTGGGTAGCTCCCGAGGCACAGGGTGTGTTTTCCCCTCTGTAAACGTGTGCTGTGCCTCCCGTGTTGCTCAGTGCACCGCAGGAGGATGTGTCACCTCTGGGATCTGCACAGGGTTTCCTCCTGCACAGCTGGTCCGTGGTAAACCTGTCGGGGGGGGGTCGCTGGGGAGGCACAGTGTGAGGGTCCAGCCCGGGGCTGGTCCCAGAACTTGCCCACTGGCAGCAAGCACCAGTGAAGGCTTCAGCAGTTGTTACGAATCCAAATGCGAGGCCACGTGGGCCTTGGGGTAAAACCCAGGCGTTCTTACTTGGGGCATGATTTATCCCACTCGGGCGGGTGCCAGTTTCGCAGTCCTTTTCCAGGCAGGATTCCCATTTAGCTCAGCAGGAGACTTTACTGAATCAACAAGATGAACTTTTGGCCAACAACTATGTCAGGCGAATATGGACAAATATCCCCATTTAAAATAAACTGAGAAGCTGGGACAGTGGGCTGCTACCTCTGCTCCAGCCAGCGTCAGCCCCTGTGCTCGGCAGCTCCTTTCCTCAGAAATGCGGTCAGAAAAGTATGCTCATAGAGGACTTTTGTTGTAGTAAAGGATACAATCTGCAGAGGTGAAAATCCATCTTAAAAACTTACTGTATTAACCATTTCCTGTTCAGTTATCCAGGAAAAGCTGGAGCTCATACTGTCCTTGCACCATCAAGACAAACACTAAAGATTCACGACACGTTATGGAGGATTTTGATGAGCTCACTGCCTTTTTTTCCCTCTATTTAATCTTCACTTATATTAATATGAGTCAATCTTGTGACTGTTGTTAGAAGCAAGTTCAGATGTTAATTGTCAACAGGAAAAGATAATCTAGTGTTTGGCGAGGCTCTGCTGGTAGCATGGCTGTTTTATTGAATCCCAGATGGAAACACTTAAATTCAGGGTGGTTTTCCCATTCCAGTGTTGTGTCTCAATTAAAAATTGCTGGTTCAGACAAGGTGAGGAGATCTAAAGGCTGTGTCTGCACTTAACTAATGCCAACAGCAGATGTCACATTACTCCCCACTCTGCTTTCTTACAGATTCATTTAGCCAAATTCTTCCCAATACCCGTTTGGTATATTTTAAAATCTCTGCAAAGTACAGAATTACCTTTAATCATTTTTATATGGGATTTGAGAAGTGTTAACGTTCCCCTTGAGGATACAAAGAGTGTGTTTTATCTTTTGGAAGTGGCTGTTCAGGGAAGTCAGATGGGTTCTCTGCACAGCAGGTACTGAAACCACAGACGTCGGGCTAGCTTGTGGGAGCTGTAGACAGGATAGAAAGGGTAAATGGCCAAAAAACCTCAAAACCCAAGTGACAATACCCCGTGGTGGCTCTTTGTGCTTTTTGCATTCAATATCTTTCAGGTAGTCTTATAAGGCATCCAGAAACTTTACCTTGGGAAAACATAGATGAGTTTAACTAGGGGATACAGGATGAAGAGCATAACAATGGCTTTTCCATTTCTATTCACACAAGTGGCGAAACAACTCATTTTTCTGTAGGTTCCTTTTATTTGGGATTGAGAAATGGGTGACAGAAAAGGAGCTGGGTTTTCTCCTGGCTTTGCAGCTGAACTGAAAGAGTTTTCCCATAAATTAGAAATTTTCCTACAGGCAGAGCTGTGACAGTGACAGAATTTAGATCCAGATCTAGATCCAGCATGTTTAGCTGGTTGTCAGTTCTTTTTTAGACTAGCATGAGTTCCGTAGCGAGGCACTCAGGCTGCCAGCAGACGGGTGCAGTCCTGCAGAAGCCAGTGCTCACGCAGCCGACCCACGCCACGTGGAGCCCGCTCTGCAGCTCATCCATCGCGACTTCCCGCAGCAAAGCCTGGCTAGCAGGCACCAAAACCAAAACCAGTGCAGTAGAGGAACAGAATGTCAATTTGCCATTAAAAAACCCCTGGGGTTGTCAACAGATTAGCTGTTGCAGATTACAGGTAAGAGGTAGGTGTAGCAACACCTGACAGTTCTCGGTGCGTCCTCGCTCCGGTAGCTACGGTGCTGGCTCTTTTGATCAGACCTGGTGCCTCCCAGCAACGATATCATTAATGCCACCTTTCCTCGGGCTGGGGGTGACCCGTCCTGCCCAGCACGGAGAGGGCAGTAGTGTCCGTGCATCCCCATCAGCAGGAGCTGTCATTGAGGTTATGTGCTGCTGAGTGGAGAAGAGCAGGAACTGGCAGGGAGCTGTGGAAATAATTATTTCCAACTGAATCACAGAAGCAGTGAAAGCTGCTATCAGCCTAACTTTTGGAACTGTTCCGTAGGCATAGCAAATACTCCTTCTTATTCTCAAATAAAAAATGTTATAAATATGTCTCCATCACAAATTATATATGCATGTGGTAAATATTCACAACCTATTTAAAATTATCCTGTTTGAGTAGCTTGCAAATATTCAAATTGGATTATTTCAGGTCATGTTTTTCAAAGCAAGGAAGCCTTTCTTATTTTGCCATTAAATATATCCCAGCAACACTGTACAGCACCTGCCACTCACGGCCAGGAACATGTGTCAGGTTGATATGAAAAATACTGTTTTCCAGTAGCCCAGTACTTCTGCTGCTCAATACCTTACTCTCACCCGCGAGTCCAGCTCGGGGGGAGAAAACTGATGTTACTGACCTGGAGAATCTCAGCGGCTGAAACATAGTGGAGTTTTGTATTCTGGGGATCCCGATGGGCTGCAAATACTGGAGGTAAGAAAAAAAAAAACAGTCTTCAAAATCATATGGCCCTTTCCTTGTCAGTGCAGAGCTATTCCTTCCTGTGCACAATCCAGGCTACTTTTAAACATGCTAACACTGGGAAGAGGCAACCCTGGACAGAGAAAGTGTCTTTCCGAAATTGTGGGGTATTCCCCTTTAACCATGGCAGTTGAAAGCACCTGAAATACACATTGGAGAAATACAACAGTGTTTTCCTTTCTGCCCCAATCTGTGGGGCTTTTGCCCCTATTTCTGCTTATTCTGTCTGTACAAGTGAATCTGCCCGCTCCTTGTGTGTGCTGTGGTTTTTGAGGAGATGCTAATGTTTTCGTGCTGTAAGGAGCTCCGAAACAATCACACCCAGCTCTCTCCCTGCTTCTACCTCCAGCACATTTGTTTGCTTGTTTTCACTCTGGATTGCTAAGCAGATGATTGAATAACCGCAGAGGCCATTTCTTGTTCCTTATTATTTTCAAAGCAAATACAGGCAGGATCCTAGACCCTGGAGAAAATACAGCGAAGCTAAATTTTGAAATTGTAAAGTGCTGGCAGCAGCCAGATAATACTCATTAAAAACATCAAGCTGAAGCTCTGAAACCTCTCTTCAGTTTACACAGTGATTCGGCTGGAAGGATGTTCTATGGGAGTTTTTTTCCATGGAAACCTGAAGCGTAATCCCCCAAACAACTCACTTCTCTAATGTATATGGGCTTGATGTTTAGATACCGCCCGGCTGTGTTAGTCTGGTTGCTATGGTCCTGTTTTCTCTTTCATAAAACCTTTGATTAATGCACCAACCGCCACAAGAGGTTGGAGGATGGGTGTATAACATGCTGTAGAGTAGAGGTGGGCTTGCTAGATGCAGAAAGGCTGGTAGTTTCTTCCAAGAAACCCCGGCAGCATAAACAACCCTGGCCTGTTGCTTATGTAGGATCTCAGTCCCCTCTGCTCTGCTGCCAAGATTTTGCACTGCAGATTTTTTCACCCCAACCCCAGCGCTCGCTGCCTGCTCGCAGCCCAACCTGTGCTTTACAACCCATCCTGGCCCCTCGGCTCCATCCACCCCTCCCAGACCCAGGTGGACGTTGCCCACGGCGTGGTGCGGGTGCCTTGCGCAACGCATGCGCGGCAGGCTCCGACCCGGGTCGCTGACGTCTTCACCCAGCTTGGGCCCTTGCGGCGTCTTTCTGTTATCATCAGAAGTCTTTTATTTACACCCTGCAGCTAAGAGAGGTGGCAAATCTCCAGTTGCTGCATCGTGGCAAGAGCGTTGACTTTCCAGCACAGGAGTAACCCATGGATGCAACACTCGATGGAGCTTGGAAAGCCAACAAAGCTTCACGGATTATAATTCTGCTCCAGTTTTTATCCTACGATAAAATGCATCTTTCCTTTTCACCAGTTTACAAGGACGTTGGTTAGTTGTTATCATCTCTGTACTGCAGAGGGAGAAGGGAGAGATGTGGAGGAGGGGAACAATTTGTCTGTGGGACACGAAGCAGGCAAGGCAGATCCACAGTCCAGGTCCACAGTTCTGCTGGGAAACCAAAACCAGAACCAAGGTCTATCTTTATCTTTTACTCATTAATCTATACTCTTATCAGCAACTTAACTGCACCATTCTCTGAACCAACAAACTATTATTAACTGTTATATTTATATGCTGTGGTTCTCGGTACTTCTGTTTTCAGCCTTTCAAACCATCTACCGTGGGATTCGCCTGACCAGGCGGATATCTGTAATGCCGATGTAGAAATAAGAGTAAATCATTTGAGGCTTTACAGGCAGTGGAAATAAATAGGCTCTGCAAGGCACTTTTCTTATCTGAGAGCACCACGGTAAATCAGATGAGTCACGGCCTTTGACCGTGGAGGCAAGCTGGGGTGACTCAGAGGCACACACAAGACCACTGTGGCTTGCAAGATGAATCCTTCCTGGGGCAGGAGGGGGTACGTGGGTAGTTGGTTAGCAAGGCTGGCTCGCATACACACGTCCCGTTTTCCTCGCGGGAGGGGATGTCCTGTGCCATATGGCATCTCCAGCGATGCCTGGCAGTCGAGGGTGAGCAGGAGCCTCATGCTCCGCAGCCAGCCGAGGTTGACCCGGTGCCATCGCTGAATTCAAGCTGCTTGAAAACGCAACGCGCTACAGACTGGTGTGCGGGGGCTTTGACGAGATCACTGGGGCTTCCCTAAGCCTCCTGGCGTGAGCATGGTCAGAGCACCCCCGACCTCGAACCTGTAATTCACCTGGGAGAAGCAGCACCAACAATGAACCTTCTTCCCAAAGTCACTCTGGCTTTACTTTCTAAGCAAAATATCCTGAAAATTTCAAATACTGGATTAATAAAGGAAGAGAGCAGGGCAAATATAATTTGACCTCCAAACCTGCAGAGGCAGTGGGAGGAATGGTAAGACAATTTCAGAGCAGCCTTGCAGCAACATCTAGACCCAGTCAGCATCCCCTGGCAGCAAAACCCGGGTGCACAGTCGTGAACCCCCATGTTCAAAAGCCACTAGATGGCAATCTGTGTACGCCAGCTTTCTTAGCTGATCGTGGGATCTGCTCCCCAGGAGGCTGGATACCTTCTCCTGGGAAGTGCGAATGCTGGCCGGTGGGTGCCAGAGCCGGTGCATGGGGCTGGGGGAGCTGGACCTGCTCCTGCTAAGGGCTGGCTCTGTTTCAACTCAATTAGGCTCATTTTCAGTGGAACCAGCTCCCTGATCATGGACTTGTGGCAGGGCCACTCAATGGCTGCAGGAGGAGCCAAGGGGGGTTGGGGGTTGTCACGACAAGCTGGAGCATCCTCGTCAGCGGTGCTGGATGACACTGTGGCCCAGCAAAGAGATATTTGGAGCAGGGATGCTATTTTAAGAACACTCGCTCCTATGTGGGAGCATAAGGAAAGAAATACTCGCTTTGATCAGCCAATTAGCAAAAGTTTCCATTTGTTGTACGGCTGAATTTTTCTAAAGAAAACTCCGTTCCCCGTCCGAAGGAGGCAGCAGGCATTCACTCTCCGATTATTGTCGCCTTCCCTCTCGAATAAAGCTCAGCGATGTCTCCGAGTAGCAACGGGTCCCCCAAGAACTCAGGGCATCACTTGGGTCTGGTGCTGCAGGTCTGATTCCAACCCTCGCAACAGACTTTGTCTCGTCCCGCGGCACGATCCGGCGTTGCGGGTGTTGCATGCACACAGCTTCTCCTCGCCCTTTCCAACGGAGACTAAGTATTCTGTGTCGCAATAATGAAAGAAGGAAAAGGGGGGTGGAGGAAGAGAATGATTTTTTGGCCAACTGCCACTTCGCTTAGCAGGGAAAAGTTACTGGCTGTTCTAGTGACCTCCACAGTCACTGCGCTCATTTACTCAGTTACACTTAATTATGCTGAGTAATATAAAAATTCCATATGTTCTGTGAGCAAATTCCTCCTTGGTCTATGGAAAACAGAAATCCGATGGAGGCAGGAAAATGGTTGTGCCTGACAGCACAGTCTTATAATCTATTTTTAACTGAATTTCTCCATCTCCTTTGTAAAGGAATAACACTTCTTCATTGCCTCTGGCCCCAATTAACGTGCCATAATTCAAGTCCAAGAGACATATAAAAACATACTTAAAGCAGAGCATTAGCTTTCAGGCAGAGCAAATAATTCTGAAGATCTGTATTTTCTAGACTTAAAACACTTCTCACTGCTTTTAATAAAAGCCCTTCAGCTGCTTGAACGTGGAAGATGCTTTCTTCAGCCACGCACCGTGTCTGAGTGTGCCCAACCGCCGGCACCGGAGAGGGAACCCGGTTTGCTGGGGGAGCTGCCGTCGGCGGAGCTTTTCCACATGGATTTGAAAAGGCAGGAGCATCCAGGAGCATTAACCTGATGTCACTGCCCTCCGGGTTGTTTTGTTGGGAACGTTTTTGTTGCGAAAAAGATATACAGAAGGGAGTAAATGTTTGAAAACGTCTAAAAACTGCGTTTAGCAATCACTGGGTTGGCACCCACAGCTCCCTCTGACCAGTTACCTGGTGACCGGGCGGCTCTCGGGAAGCAGAGCACTGGTTAAGCAGAAGAAATGCGTTTCAGATAAAAGATGTTTTGAAACAATAAACAGTTTATATACATGACTAATGCTGAAAGGCTCTGCCTGCTGTAGAGAGCCCTGGGGCTGCCGGAGTCTGGCAGCAGCAGGCTCCGTTGAAGCTCTCCTGCATTCACTGGATCAGGAGCCAAGCACACAGCAAAGGGGTTAAAGCTCTGCTCCCCCTGCACCCCCCGAGGCTCTGGCTGCCGCACAAGGTTTAACAAGCCCCTCGGTCCCCAGCTGTACGCAGTCGGCATCAGCACAAGAGGCACTCCTGCATCTCCTCCTCCCTTGCTTAGAGCCTTAGGTCATTGTGGCTACAGCAACTACACTATTTACTAGGGAAAAAATATATTCAAAAGGTCACATGCAATCGGAGCAGGCAAACGGGGAGGATGAGGGCCTGGGGGCCGAGGCAGGATAGCAGCTCAGCCCCTTGACTGCTGCAAGAACCCTCCAGCAAACGCAAACACTGCTTTGCCCGTAGCAGCACGTGGCCCATGGGCAGCACCAAGCATCCTGCTCGCTTGAGGCTGGGTGCTTGCAGCTGGCAGGGTGTTGGTTTGAAGGGGGCAGGGCGCAGGTGTTCCCCCTCCCCAGGGGTGAACAGAACAGGCTGTTTCAGTTGGAAGAGCCCTCATCCAGCTGCCTGACCGCCTCAGCTGCACCCCATCTGCGTAGCCCTGCTTAGCCCTGCAGCCGAGCGGGTGGTTTGCTCCTTTTCTGGGGGTCGCTTCGCTGGCTGGGAGGGTGCTGGTGCAGGTAAGGGCTGCTCTGGGAGCTGGGGCTACCTGGGGAGCTGGGTGAGCAAGGTGGGGCTCCCTGGGGCTGTGCAATATCTGCTGTTAGCAGGGTTGATGCTGTTGGACTGCAGCATCTTCTCCGGTGGCTTTTCCCTCTGTGTGCCTAACGTTGCGCGTGCCCAGGCTGTGTAGCTGCCGCCCTGGCTCTGGGGGTTGCTCGTGCTGGCTAGGTGTAGCTCACAACTGCTTGGTGCCCGTGCTGTGGGCACCCCGGGACCGCCCTGGAGCTGGGGGTGCGCTCCTCCCTGATGGGGCACAGGTCAGGGCCCTGCGGTGCACCAGGAGCGGCAAACTCACTTCAGTGTGTGCTGTACAGCAAAATGCTTTATGTTGTTATGGCAACTAAAATTCTAAAAATGAACTAAGAGATCAAAATGACCACTTCTTATTTCAATCATGAGCGGGTGTTTTAAATGCTTCCTATGCAGAGAATTCTGAAGTTTATCTGTAAGTTTTCCTTCTCTTTGTAACTTAGAGCCTAGCAGGAGATGGGTATGGTAAAAACGCTCGTACAGGCTGCGGCTGACAGCTCCAACGGCCTCCGTCTGCGGCAGCTCGGTCATGGTGGCAGCTGCCATGCTGGAAGATAATGGACAGAAACTAAACCTGCTGGGGGTTCCTGCTCAGAATGTGAATGTACAGTCATAACGCTCTGTGTGAGGGAAACGAAATCAGAGCTTCATCTTTAGGATAACTTAAAAAATCCCTCTGAGCAAAACCCTACTGCTGGGCTGCGTGGTACCAGGCACGGCAGCGGCGGTAGCTGGGTTGTGGTTCTGGCTGCAAACGCTGGGGGCGGATACGGCTTCTGGGCTGGCTGCTGCACAGGCAAATAGTAACAATAATCAGACTAATCCTGATCATCGTGTATTGGCATTACGAACAAGTAACTTTATCGGTGATCTTCATCCAGTTGTGCTCTGTTTGTCCAGAACTGGCTGCCTTCCCCACCCCTTGTAACCCAGGTCAGGAGACTTTACTTTTTTTGCTTTTTCTACTAGTTCTGTGTAGTGAAAGACAATTCTTGAAACTGAGTACATTATTTTCTCTTAATAATAATAACAAACAGATTCTTGCTTTGGTGGACTCGCTGAGTACAACTGGTTTACACAGCGGGTTCTTCAGGCTCTGCTTTATCAGCGAGGGAGCCCACTGTTCCTACCGCTGGGTGCTGCTTGGGAACTCGTGTTTGAATTACAAAGAACAGTGAACTTGAGTCATTCTTGGAACGGCTGGAGAAACGACTTTTATTATGTCAAAATCCAAGCTGCAGCTGCAATCCTTTTATTAATCATAATTAAACTTTCATGGAGCTGCTCATGGGTGTGCTTGCTAGGTCGGCTGCCTTCTGCTGCGTCGGCCTGAGTGCGCAGTAAAGCCCTTGCCAGGAGGATGGGCTGCGGGGAGGGCGTTCGGTGACCGCGTTCACCAGAACAGCAAATTCCCACTGGAGAGTGGGGCTTCCATCCTCATCCCAGCAGACTGCAGTGACCCAGGTGGAAGTCCCGACGGCTGAGAGCAGCTGCTCCCCTTCCCGTGCGCGTGCCGGGGCTAAGCTCGCGAAGTTTCCCTGTGCTTGGAAAGGACTATGGAAGGTGCTTTGCCTGTCTTGCCTGTAGGTCCCCGTTCAGTAGATACCTTTGGACGGGAGGTCGCACCTTCCTCTGGAGGGCAGCTCATCCCCTGGACTCCCGCAGAGATTTCCCCAGTTTCCCTCAGTTTCACACTTGCGTTTTCTTGGGAATTCAGTGCAAAAGGAAGAGAGGGCTGTGTGCTGCTGCTGGGCTTTCTGGACTGGTAACACTGTGATTAAACATCTCCATGGCCTCGTAGGCACAGGGAGCGGCAGTGAACCCCTCTCGATAGCAAGGTTCTCCTCTGTAGCTGGTGCCCACCAACCGTGGGCTGGGAACTTGCCTATGGGTCAGGAAAACCTCTGTCCTTCCTGATGATTGTGAAGTGTGCATAGGTAAAGGGGGGTGTGTGTGCCAGGCTCCTCTGCCAGGAGCAGAGCTCAGCTCGGAGGTGTTTAGGGGTGCAGGGAGCTGCACCCCTCTCTTCAGTGCAGTGCCTGCAGTGGGAGCTGGCCCTGGGGGACAGCCAGCCTGGGGGGACCCTACAGCACTGTCTGTATCCTCCTAGAGCCTCCTGACAGGGACATGCACCTCCCTGGCACATTTGGGGTGGAAATGGGGATGGTATCCGGCACACTGCTCGCTTCTCCTGCAGCTGGGCTAATCCCGCACCGCTGCCGAAGGACAAACATCTGGAGAAGGGGCCACAGAAAGGAAACTTCCCTCGCTGCGGAGGGAGGGCAGTGAGTGTCAGCTAAATAGTACGTGTGTATGAAAAGTGGCATTTAATTAAATAAAGATAATGTAAATAGAAGCATGGGTTAGCCTAACGTGTGCCATGGAATGAAGGCGCTTCCAAAGAGCACAGAGGGGTGAGGCCGTGCGCACGCGCTTGCTCCTTGAATCCTGCCTTCCAGCAGGAACAAATTAGCTGCCAAAGCCGTGCTGTTTCTCTTTAGATGTATAGACATATAAATAGGGCGCATGTGTGTTTACTATGCGCTGTAATTTCTTAGGTGCTATAAATTTCATGCCTCTTCCAAATATTTGAGCACTACTCTGACCTTTTAACCAAAACACGAAAAGTAAACTGTATGAAATCTATATGTACAGTGGTTGTCATTAAAAGCTAACATTTACCCACAGTCATTAATGTTTATATTGCAACAGCATGAAAAATTGCAAATATGGAGAAGAGAGGCCGCTCCTGGTAGGAAGTGCTTGGAATCCCGAGAAGCAGCGGCCGGAGAGGGGTGCTGTGCTTGCAGCAGCCGCGCTTTTTCCACCATCTCTGAGCATTTTCCTTGTCCCACCGAGGAGCCAATCCTCCCCCCTGGATTTGGGCTTTGATTTGTGTGGTGTTAATGAGCGCTTGAGCCTCCGCTGGTGCTGTGCCTGTTCTTGTGAGGCTGCAGATAGCTGCTGGTTGTCGTAGTCGTTTCCCTCGTTACAGTGGGATGTGGCTTTCTGGGGTAATAGCCAGTAAAAGTTGTGATTTCTGCATGAGGTTCTGAAATCTCCTGCTGATGACGTCTCTGCAGTTATACCATTGCTCTGTTTTTCATCCCTCATGTCCTCTTTTTCTGGGCTGTTGGGCTGAAAGGGTCCCTGCGAGCTGATGGCTGCGTGGGGCAGCTCCCCTGGCACAGCCGCAGCAGCCCGCTGAGCTGCAGCAAGCAGGGGGTCCAGCAGCCGCTGCTCTGGAATCCTCATCTGCTGAGGCTGCCTGTGGCAGAGCTGGCAAAGGCTGGTGGAGACAGTTTGTGTCCTGGGCTGCGTCAGGAGGGGTGTGACTGGGCTGGTTTTGGCACCTCCAAGCAAGGGATGCCGCTCGTTGAAGGAGGCGGGTAAAGGGGATTGGGCATGGAGAGATGGGCTTGGCCCCACTGGCAAGGGGTGGGGTACATGGGGGCGTTGCTTGCGGTGTGTTTTCTGTCCTCATGACCTGCAGTGCCTTGGTGAGGAGCAGCAGCTCCTTGGAGGGTGCCTGCAGGGCTCTGGCATGCTTGAGCGTAGGTGTGGGCATAGACACCCCGACCCAGGTTGCTGAAGCCCAAGAGAAGGGCTCTGGGAGGGGTAAGAGCCACCCCATGCCTGTTGGGGCTGCTGTGGGGAACCCAAACACAACGGGGACTCTGAGCGTCCAAGAGAATCCAGCCTGCTGCCACCAAAGTGCCCAGTGCTCCCAGCACTAGCTACTGGGACAGCTGGGGGATGACAGGTCTGAATCTCCGGTGTGAAAAACAAGGGATTATCCTCTGTCTCCCGTTGCAAATGCTGGGAGATTGGGTCATCCTAGAGTAACGCTTCAGCATTTTCCAGTTGATATGTCAAAGCTTTTACACCCATCTGCGGCAATACAGGCGTTTGCGGCTTCATTTTTATACAGGGAGCCTGTGTCCAGAAGGATCCTGCCATCTTTACGGATCAACAAGAAAAATGTATGGCACGATCTGTAAAGCAACCCACTTCTCAGGGTCTCCAGCCTTGTGTTTCAACTGTAAGACTTTCTCTAATAGCTTTGCTCTGTTAAAAAACTCTGATAATAAGTGCCAGCCCTTAGCTTATGGAATTGTCTAGAGTTAAGTTTTAAGAGGAAGCAACATAAGATACAGGCCCTCGGTGCACCAAAAAGAGGTCAGTCATGTAGTGGTCTACATAAACATCCCCAGCAATGGCAGAGCGCCACAGATCTAAGCCAGTGTGACACTTGATGCTGCATCGCAATGTTTGCATTTTTATGCTGAACCAAGAGGCTGCTTGAACTATTGCCCTATTTACTCCATCAGCCTTTCCTATTAAGAGTGTTTGCTCTCTGGAGCAAGACTTGTGTCTCCATGGGGTGACCCCTCTATCCTCAAGTGCCCTTGCTGGACGCCAATGCATGTACTGGAATCTAGAAACCCAGTTGCTTTTAAAACGGACAGTTGGTAAAAAATAGGGTGTTACCTTTAGGACTATTGTGAAAGCCTGATGGACAAAGTGTCGTTATTTAGGAAACAAATGTGCTATTAGGGCTGCCAGGGAAGACTCTCTGTGGTAGTGAGGAGTCGGTACCCTTGGATGTAAAGCCATTGAAACATGGGGTGGAGTACGCTCAAGGCTGCGTATCCAGGAGTTTCAGGTGGTGGCTGTTCTGATGCCGTGTCACTGGGATTGCCCCCCCAGTGCACACAGAGCTGGAAAGGTGCACAGCAGCACTTGTCAGCTGCATGTTCTGGGCTGCACTGATCTATTCTGTAGCATGGGGGGTGTTTCTATGAAGTTCAGTGTACTCACCTCAGCACATTCACACCTCTTCAGTGAGTTTTTCTTCCTTTAACATGCACAGTGTCCTCAAATTTTAGCCTCTTGTTAGGTGCTTTTGAGTGTTGTGTAAATAAAGTTAATAAACACCTGAAACAAAAGGAATGGCTGTTGCCCAGGGCGGGGGGAGCCCTTGATCTGCTCTAGAAAATGAGCAGCTCAATCTTACTGGTTTTATATTTATTTTAAAATAAAGTTGGCCTTATTTATGTCTGATCTGGATGGACTCGGCAAGACTTATTTTGTACATGAGAGTGGTTTCTGCCTTCCACAGTCTGGGAAGGAAGCTTGGAGGTTTTACAGATAGGCTCAGCTGTTGAGGACAGGCAGGGATGAATGATGCTGTCAGGTCTAAAAGCTGTGGGGAGAACACAGAAAGGCAGCGTGCAGCTACCAGAGTCTGAGGGAACACACCATAGGAGTCATTATGCTTCTAATTACCACATTTACTTTGTGTGTGGCAATCTCTGGAAAAAAAATGAATATCTTTCTCCAATGGAAAATATTAATTTATGAAACAAACTATTCATAAAAAGGGTATGTCTCTTCTGAGTCTTCTAAGTTAAGCTCTTAGAGGACCTGTCTCAAAATGACCTGTTAAGCTGGGAGCAACGTTCTGTTTGAAACCATAGTTAACTCATACTGGAACAAAAGCTTCTCTTCAGGCTCAATTTTTCCTTTTTGCATTTAGAATCTCTGTAATGAGACATCCTGGTGAGTTGCCCTTTTAGCCTACCCATCAGAAAAAAAGTGGAGCACCTTTTTTCCACAGTGATGCTGCATAACCAGTCACTTGCCCTTTGCAAAAATAATTTCAGACGTTGGCTTATTATAACATTCTGTAGGTGCCGTCATATTTCAGGGATTGGAGAACGCCCACCGAGCTCTCCGGGACCCACAGCACTTTGCTGCCTGAGGCTGGTACGAGATTCGCTGCGTTGGCTCTACCTCCAGCTCCTGCAGTATTCCGCTGGTTGGTGCAGAGGTGGCCTTGCGGGAGCGCTGGTTTTCTGTTAATCTCTTCTCATGAATATCTCTGTTCCTCTTGTGGTGTGAGCAAACTGGGTGTTTGATACAGCTCTTTTCTGCATTAAAATGGAAGAAATGGTATCTGACTGAGAACACTTAATAGGCATTAAATTAGATGTTAGATGTATTAAATAAAAAAGAAGACAGGGCATCTATATAGACAGCTGTGGGAGGAAAAAAGATTAGCTTTCCTGCCAAGAGGGAGTAATTCAAATAAGTCCAGTTCTATCCTTACGCTGTACTTAAACCAGTGCTTGGAAGACTACGGGCATTCCTAACTATGTCTTGTTTCCCTTGGCCATTTTATTGGCTAAATATCTACTAACTTTTGGACAAAATCCTGATTTTTCTTAAGTTAATGGAAATTTGCATGTGCTTACTTGCTGGTTTTGCCCTTGTTTTCTGTTGCAAGCTTGCTTTTTAGCCGTATTTCTTAATTGTTGTTCTGCAGGCTGCTATTCCTGAGCATATTTTCTGTACTCTGCAGACCTGAAATTGCTAGAAATTTTGTAAATAAATGTAAGATTCTGGAAACTTGTTACTTTATTGTTCTCCTAACT
>NW_010243351.1:45114-51702 GCF_000690775.1 Eurypyga helias | reverse complement strand
CCCCCCCCCCCCCCCCCCACTTTTTTATTCCCAGTTCTCCTTCGCTCCTCATACCACTAAGCCTGTTTAAATAAGACCCATGTGTTGAGTGAAGTGAGAAGTGCTTGTGGGCTGTGAAGAGAATGTTCAGAGTGCTACAGCGCAGCTTACTCTGACTGGAGATAACACAGCTGTTTCTCTGCAGTCAGTAACGCAGATATTCTGCACCCCCGGCTCACAGATAATGAGAAAGAGCTGGATTATTTTTAAGGAAACTACAAAACTCTGTTTTCTCTCTCCTTTCATAATATTGGGGCTGAAATACGCTTGCATCAGGGTGAATGTAGTTAATCCACAAAGAGTAACGAGTATGCAAATGAAGCTGATATCTAACAGTAATTGAAACCGTTGCTGGATGTTTAACTTTCGCTGACTGCTGGCCCAGAAGGTCCTGAGGTGTGGGGGCTGTGATAAAAGTGCTGGTACGGATCTGAGGATCATGGATCAGGATACCTGGGCCAGGAAGGAGGTGACTCTCTTACACAGGCTTTGCTTTTTAAGGTCCTGAGCATCTTGTTCCAGTTGAGGGGTGGGGAGAAGTGATCTTGCTGCGAAACAAGCTTTTCTGTGTTGCTGCAGACACCTGCCAGCTCTATAAGCCCCAAGGGCTGGCTCTCTGGTGAAGGGGGAAGCTTTTCTGGGCAGGCTGAAGTCAGACAGCTTTGGAATAGAGGAGCACCAGAGCTACCCTTGTAGGCAGGATGTTATACCTTGGGGTTATTAAGGTGAACGGACGGGGTTATTAAGGTGAACGGCATAATAATGTTTAATGGTCCTACAGCAGTTGTTTGCACGTGTATAACTTGTCTCTGAAGGTGTGGTTTGACTCCACAACTAAGCCAGCCTGAGAAGCAGAGTTGCCATAAAAATAAAGCCCTTCCAGCTCCAGCCTTTTCCTTCCAGGCAGCGTGGCATTGCCTGCCTTCTCCTGCCAGCCCTGGTACGAGCTGCAGCCAGCCTTGCCAGGATGGCTCTCCATTGGGAAAGCCCTGTGTAGGAGCTCGGCAATGTGGATCAGGGAAGGCACAGGGACAGCTGCACTGGTGTCGGTGGGAAGAAGAGGAAGGTGGTGCTGTGTGCTTCACCTGCACCCGGCTCAGCAGCGTTCCTCCTTGTTTAGCTCCATTTACTGTGACCGTTGCAAGCGATTCCAGCTATTGCAGGCCTTGAAGGATTAAAGTCTCTATAAAAGACGGAAATCTTTACCTGACCCTTGTGTCAGTACCAAATTTGATGTGAAGACGGTTTGCAGCATTCCCCAGCTCTCCCCAGTGAGCGATGCAGCGGGCGATCGCCTGCACAGGGTTAGCGCGTAGCGCTGGCTGGGAGAAGGGGAATGCTTGGGACTGGCAGGAGAACACAAATTAAAGGAACAAGTCAGGCAAAGTGAGAGCAAAACAGGCCAGAGTTCTTACTAGTAAAGATTGATTTGCCTGTTACCAGCTTTAAAACATAGGTTCTGCTAAATAAGATTTCAGTGGAGTGCCAGAGATTAATTATGGATACTCTCTTCTTCTCAACACCATGTTTTCTCACTGCTATTCAGTAAAACAGCTTTGCATATCTTTGTTTCGTCAAACACTTATTTTCCTGGGGCTTGGTGTGTGGGATTGTCCTCAGCCTCGCCACCCCGTGCTGCTTCTCTTGGTTCGTTAGCTAACCCCAGCAACGGGTAGCTTTCACTTTGACTAGTCTTCCAGGGCTGTTAACCACTTGCTAACCAATTCCCTGGAGAGATACTCTAGGCAGGCTAAATCTTGATTTAAGGGTGGTGTGGGTTGGTTTAGTTTTTGTTTATTGCCAAAACTTTGCCACAAGCCTTAGTTGTATCGTTCTCCTTAAACCATTACGTTGTTGGGCTCTTTGAAGCTGTGGGGACAAACCCTAAGGACTTCTGAGGCTGATGACCTCTTGGAGAGGATGGTGTGGGATTGCTGTCCTAGTGTGGCAAGTTCACATGAGAAGCCACGGGAAGACTTGGTTGCTGTGGATGTTTGGGAGATGGTTGTTCTGTGGATGCTGAGCTGGTGGAAGAGATGCCTGGGATGTGGAGAGGACAGAAACTCATGAGCACTGGAAAATGCTGAAGCCCTGCTTTTCTGAGGCTTCCACTCTTACTCAATGATAATTAATAAGAAGGCGTAGGCACTTATTAGCCCTTGAGGACTGTTAATGCTCTGTGGCTGATGCAGTGGTAGTGTCTTAGCGCATCGCCGTTCACCTTTGCAGTTCTCGGAGAAACACATCAGGAGGCAGAGATCCATGGTGTGGTTCCTCGCCTTGGCGCTGCGCACAGGCTGGGGACATCCCATAGCCTGTAGCAAGGTGGGGTCCTTCTGTGCTCACCTTCAGAAGGCTTGTTTAAATTGGGGAGGGCATGCCGGTGTTTTTAAAGTGTATTCACTTGATGTGTACTTCAGGTAAAAAAGACTAAGGAATATCAGAAAACTTTTGGGATGTATATTACATATGAAATCTGCACTAATAGACACTGGCTTGCGCTTATTAAAACAAGGAGAGGTGTAAAGACACTGATTAATTACAACAGTAAATTGGGCATCTCTGTGAATTGTGTTTTGTTGATGAGATTAAAAAAATGGGTTGGGTATGAGAGGTCAGTCTGAAAGATAAAACACTCCTAAGATGCCAAAGAAAGCTTTAAAGAAATACCATTGTGCCCCTTCTAGTCCAGACCTGTTGGCAAAATGCATAGCCTTTCCTCTTCTCCCCATCTCACTCCTCCTTCCCCAAAACAGGGGACACCTGCTGCTGCATATAAGACAGTTCTGGGTCAGAAGGTGGTGCCAGGTCAATGGGTTTGCTTCTGATGGTGGTAGCTTTCCGAAGAGTTACTCTCTGAAAATACAGAGCACGTGTTTTTAATGTGCCCTTGGAGAAGCGGCAGCAGATAGTTTGGGTTATTTGGTACTCAAGATGTTCTTCTAGCACCGTGTAGGCTTTGTACAGTAGACGAGGTTTTCTTACAGGGAGCTGAGCACAGAATGCCCAAATCCTTATGCAGCCTTGGGAAGGCTGGAGTCACACGGTGACAGCTGAACAAAAGCGTAAATTCCATGCAACAGAAACAAGGGATTTGGAGGAAAAGTTAATGCAGCCAAGCTGTAGAAATAGATCACAGGCAGTCTGAAGTCTACACCAGCCAGTAAGGCAAGCTTTGGTTCTGGTCCATAAGCACATTAAAAATGAGATGGCAGGGTTTACTGAAACAAACACAAATTGTTTGTTGACGTTGGCAAATGCCATGTCTTTCAAGAACAGGGATTTCTCCAGCTATGAACACACGGATTCCAAACGGAGCAGAGAACTAGCTGTAGACACTTCTAGAAGAATAGACAGACAATTAAAAGAAAAAAAACCTAAAATGCCCCTTCCCTCAGCTGGCCCTGGGTGTGCTGAAAGGGGAAGCGATGCTGACTGCCAGAGCCCCGCTGAGCTTCAACCTCCGAGCTGGTGCCAGACTCGGAGGGGAGAACGTGGCTTCGAAGTGAAATGGATTAAACGCTTTCCCTTTGAGACCTGAGTCGCATTCTTCCCTCCTGCTTTACTTGTCTCACTTCCTAGCACTGTCCCAGAGCCACAGAGGGTTATACCGGCCTCTGTCCAGGGCAGGCTGTGAAACTGCAGCTTGAGCACTGCCCCGGCATGGCAGGGACCAGCGGGGGATCTGGGTGGCCAAGCAGTTACCAGAAGGATGTTTTTCTCCCCAAGCCGCTGTAAGCTACATGGTGCTGTCTGGAGGGAGAGGTCAGGGGATGGCACACGCGCCTGCAGCAGCGTGACCTGCACTGCTTCGCCTCCAGCTCAGCAGCCGTGCAGTGTGATACTGCCAGCGGGCCTCGTGCAGGAGCTGCTCCCGCTCCTCTGCTCCGACAACGATGTATTTTAAAACAAACAAATACAAATCAGTGCAGCACTTGTCTCTCACCTGGTGCAGGCTGCCGTAAGCTTCTGAAGGTCAGTGACGCGCAGGCAGTCACTCTTAGTCATCCCCTTCCCAGCCTACGTGTTGGTCTGCAAGTTGTTGCGTCAGTGTACGGGGCCAGATGTGTCAGAGGGATCAGACAACGTACAACTCAAATTTGTTAGGACAACAGTGTGTAAAAACTGCTCTCTTGGAACGACGAGTGTAAGCCCATTTCAGACAGTTTAGTGAGAAACACATGAGACTGCTCCTCCTGCCAGTTCACAGAGAGTATCTCGGCTGGTTCTGGGTGCTGAGCTGCCAACTGGCTCTCAGCGGGCTGAGCAAGGGATTCGGCTTTCCTCCCGTGCTCCTTTCTAGTTCCTCTCCATTGTGCTCATGATGGCCAAGGACCATTGTTCAGACTTCTTTGCTTAGCTCCTCCTCTAGTTTTGCCTGGGTTTTTTCCCCCCATTTCTAGCATCCCAGAAACTTCATGTTCTTTATTCCATTGCTGTCGTGTACAGCTTCATCCAGGCCAGTCCAGCTCTCCCCACACCTCAGCAACTAATGAAAAATATTACCTTGAAAACGCTGTTCTGCCTTGCCCCACAGCAGACTTTCCTTTTCTGCACGGTTTTATCTCCATTTCCTAATTCTCAAGCATTACCTACTTCTGTTTAAATTTGATTCTGCCCAGTGCCTGCCGGTCCTCTCATCGCACAAGGTGCGAGGCAGTGCTCCTGCTCCATCCCTTCCCGCTCTGGTATCTCTGTGCTTGCACGCGTCAGCTAGGCAAGGGTGGATGCCTAGGGTCTGACTTCCCTCCTTGCTGTCTGGAAATCGTTGAAGCTTATTTAAGGAGCAGTGTCTTATGGTAAACAAGCCTTTTCTCTGTAAGGAAAAACATGCTACTTAACCCTTTTCTTCCTCTCCCCTCCGCCTGCCCCAACCCCAGCTTTTGAGTGTTACCTGTGTAGATTTAGCTGCTGCATGCAGAGCTGTTATCTTCTGTATTCTGCACATTGCCAGCAGAAAGCAAACCTACCTGAGGGATAACATACCTGAGCAATATTACAGATGTGTCACGGCAAGCTGTCAAGAATGCTGGCCAGTGCTGTGTTTTAAATTAACGAAAAATAGGCAGGAGTACATTTTGTGCATTAAGGTCTACTGATGACTCAATATTTCAGCTAAACATATTTACCTGAATATTCATAGTCACTTAAGAGGTGGCTGGATCTCCTGAGCTCAGCTAATCATCAGAATTTGGTTAACTAGGCCGCTTTCCTCCAGCCCAGTTTTGCTACTGGCACCCTATTTACTATATCCTTTAACTTCCCCAAAACCCCAACAAAAACTCACCCCAAAACCAAAAACCCAGAAGCAGCTCTGCTTGCTGCAGTGGGAGAAAGGGGCTGACGGCTGGAGCACGCGGCTGATCTGCCTGGTCCTCCTTAGGGGACCTGATCCTGCGTGGGGCTCCGTGGGGCCTGGGGAGCCGAGCTAAACCCGGTACTGCTGGTGATGGAGGCGCACGGCCCGCGTTACCTCCTTTTAAAGCACGACGTGTGCCCTTCGTGCCCGCATGGGGTTTGGGGATTGGCAGGGAGGGAGGAGTGCTGGGCAGGGAGTTGTTCTACGGGGGCAGAGCCGTGGCTGAGCGCTGGCTGCGGGACCAGAGGCAAGCGAGTTTCTCGTGGGAATAGCCAAGGCTGAGCCCATTCCCCAAGGGCAACAAAGTTAATGCTGGGGGGTGTCTGCAGGTTGGTTGGTTTTGCCACTACAGCCCCACAGAGCCTGAAGTTGTAATGCGGGTGCTGGCATCGCTCTTTCTGGGGTGTCACGTCTGGACCGTAAAAGCCCATTTGTCTGACTGGAAGCCCACCTGGAAAAAAACAAACCAGGAAGATGCTTGGTTGTCCTGAGGCTGCAAATGGGTCTGAGGGTCCAGCAGCCTGAGCGAGATGCCCCTTTCCCAGTGGAGGTAACGACCCCCATTTCATGCCCAGTGGTCCTGGGGGGTGCGGGGAGGGCACGGCTGCCTGGCAGCAGGAGCATCTAGGTCGAGGCAAACCTGGCTGGTGCATTTTCCCTTCTTGGAGGTTTTTATCAGGGAACAGATGGCATGAAGATGCTGTTGAATCTCAGTGTCACCTTAGTTAATCCTCTGCAAAGTTTTGAGGTTTCTGTGAAAGCTGTGGCTGCCAACTTCGGCTGCTGCGCTGAGTAAGTCCAAGTTTGGCAAGAGGCCTCTTGGAGAAGCAAGCCAGGAGTCATTACAGGGATTTTACAACAACAAACATAAGTCCTGAGGTCTGGTTGGAATGTATTTGTATTTTAAAGGGGATTGAAGTTCTTCAGAAAGAAAGAAGAAAAGTGAAACTATACCCAGAAACAAAAATGACAGAAGAAAAACCCCTCCACGCTGAGCTTTTCCTTTCCCTTGATTAATTAGCTTTAAGACTACAAAAGAATCAGACCTTGCTAAAGAGCGTGCTGGGGTATGAGCACCCATCCTCAAATGCGAGCACACAGTGGGGGGGCAGGGGGCTGCAGAGCTGTCCCTGCAAGGGTCTCGCGCAGAAACAGGCGGTCGTTCGGCAGAGCTGGTCACTGGACAGGGC
>NW_010243351.1:44483-45056 GCF_000690775.1 Eurypyga helias | reverse complement strand
ATCGCATACCAGCCTACGGTCAACCGGCTTTCTGCAAGCAGCTTGTTGGGAGATACTTCTGCTTCTCTGGTGTTGGCCCCCGCTGTTGGGCACAGGCAGGTCTGCCCCTTGGGTGATGGCTTTAATTACATGGTGAACGGGTTCTTCGGGGGCTTTAGAGCGGTGGCTGGTGTTAGTGCTTGATGTTCAGCTGTTTTCCTGGGCTGTTTGATGCTGATGCCATCCGAGACCCGCGCAGCCAGCCCCTTCTGCCTGACCCACTGCGTACCCTGGAGAACTCTGAGGAGTGAGCTGAGGGTGCTGATGGAGGGTTGTGCTCCGGATAACATGGCATTTGGACTCAAGGAGAAGGATAGGAGCATGCCACTCACTTCTGCCCATCTCTGCAGTCCTTTCTGGTGACGTGCACTTGACCCTCAACCTCACCAGTGTCTGCGCAGCCTTTGTTTCTTCTGCGCTCAGTGCCAGATACGGCCCTGGGATATATTAGTGAAGAACGCTGATTTAGTGATGGAAAAATGGGACCAGTAAGTGAAGTCTTCAACCAGAAAACTGACAGCGTGTTCGTAATGA
>NW_010243351.1:2529-44454 GCF_000690775.1 Eurypyga helias | reverse complement strand
ATGAGATGTTGCCCAGGGATGCTGCTGTAAAAACACCTTGCTACCCAATTCGCAATTCATATTGTACGGCTAAAAATAATCCATAACGTTAAGAAATCTATAGGGAAAGGAGAGTTGGGATTTCTCTTGTAATAGCATGGGGTTTAATTGGAGGTGCTGCATATGGGGAGGGGGGGGAAGGGGGAATAAATCTGCAGGATGCCTGCTTGCATTCATCGCTCGTATACCAGGTATCAGCTTCTTTCTGTCTAGACCATCCTACAAAGACGTATTTTCTTAGCTCTTGGCTCAGGAACAGGTGCATCTATATGTGTGCTGAGACTTTCCTAGAATTTTAAAAACAAAACTGAAGAGCTGTCAAAATAAACAATAATGCCAGCATTTTAAACCTGTGTTCAGTGCTTGAATAGGAGCTGATTTCCATTGGTGCTGCTAACTCCTATCATCCCAGCAGGACTTCAGGCCCTCCCGAGCCTTGAAATTAAAGGAGATAATCTTATGTTCCTTCTGATATCTTTCTTCTCTAGCTAAAAGCTGTGAAAATCTCTGCAGTTTATGTAACTAAAGATTCTTTAACTCTTTGATTTTTTTTTTAATTATTTTTATTTTTTCTTTAAGCCCTTCCTTTCCAATAGCCTCATCCCAGTAACTGCTAAGGAAAAATCATTTTGCGGTCGATACGAAACTGCTTTATAGCAGTGCAGAATTGGAACAAAGCGCTCTGTCTGCCTTAGCAGTGATGCTGCTTATGAATCCCTGCGAACACCAAATGTAACTAAAATACTGCGAAGTGTGTCTGTCATGTCTAAATCTTCAACAGCACATGCAGATCTGGATCTCTTTCAAATTAGTGAGTAATGTCAAGCTTTTGAATAAACTTGGGCAGAGACTGTAATAATGTGTGTGGAATACTAGATATGTGATGTACGTGTGCTGAGGGGAGGGGGGAGATGGCTAAATGGCAGTAGCAATGATCTGTAAAGTGTTAAGACATAGGAAAACAGTAAAAACGGAGACAAAACAGAGAGAGGATATGGTTTCAGTTGTATTGGGCCAACCCCAAACGAGTGACAAAGATGTGTGGGGCATTGAGGTCCAGCTTGTAAAACACGAGCAGGTGTTGTGGAGATGCTGTTTTCTGCTCCCGCTTGGCAGCTGCCCCGTGACCCCAGGCAACTCCCTGCAAATCTGTGCTTCACCCCCTGCTTGGCTCATCTCTTGCAAACGCTTTTCTTTCAGTATATGCTTAGGCATGACTTGACACGTGGGTTTTGTCTTTGAGGTCTAGCAGCATTGCTAGAATGAAAACATAACCTTTAATCTCATCCTCTGTGTAATACCCCTAATTACCTCCAGCAGGGCAGTCTGCTGAATTGAGGAGGTGGCTAGCCAGGGTATGTCTGTAGACTGGATGGGACCACTCCTGAATTTGGCTGACTAGATCAATATTTGTGCTGGTAGAGATCATACAGTGGTATGCTGCTCGCAGCAGGGTGTAAAAGTGGTAGGGGAGCCTCTGGCAGGAGGAATTCAAGCAGCTAACGTAGGCGGATGTTTCAGGTCTGTGTCTTGGCTTCTCAGTGGATACTGATGTCCTTCACAGCGCTTTCACTGCCGTCCTTTCCCAGACTGCCCAGGCTGAGCTCCGTTGGAGTGCAGACAGAGCACAACACGCCCAGGCTTCTGCAGTTGGGGAAGGCAGAATGATCTCTGATCCTGAATCCGAGGTGCCCTGGTCATGTGTGCTGTGACCACGAAGCCAGTGACTGTGTTTGTCCAATGGTGGGCAGTTCTGTCGCAGTGCGAGCTGTTCTTGTTGAGTCACTTCAAGCATCAAGGACGCTTGAAGCTTCCCGGTCTCGTAAGGTGATGTTAAACATGGGAAGGGGCAGCAAGTGTCAGGTCGCTCCAATGGCTGGTGGCCCTTTTCTGGGTACAGCAGGATGTGTGTGCAGCCCGGGGTAGCGATGGCTGTAGGTGAGCTCGATGGGTGAAAGAGGCTGCACTCGGCACCAATAAGAAATAATCTTCTCCAAGAGCTAGATGGACTCACGTATGTGAATTTATTGGTGGTAATTTGTACTATTACTGATTAAGGGCTGATTATTCTGATAATGAAGAATAAACTTTGCCATCAAGCATCTCAAGTGGCTTAAGAGTCCTTAATTAAATATCATCATTTTCTTGGAAGGATGTAAATGTTATTGCATATCAAAGGTAGGTAAGTTGGGACTGAAGAGCAAACGAAGCTCATGTTGAAGAGCTAAACTTTGCTGAAAATCAACTTCAGGATCTGTATGTTTTCAGCAGAGGATGGACTATAATCAAGGGGACTTAATTTTTCAACTTCCTTGCACCATTCTTAATTTTCTCACTGGAAAAGGGGACTAATGGTCTGCTTGGTCTCAGCATTTGCCTGATACTTCATATTTCACGTGAAATCTGCATGAGAATAAGCACCTTTATGGCAAAAATAAACACAAATTCCTAAATGAGTAACTGAGAATAATTGTACAACCGTGGAAGGTACCGTATGGAGGAACCCAGACAATTCTGTGTGTTCTAAAAGAACACTGCTCTACTTGCACAGGTGGCTGCACAAGAAACAGGATCTCAATTTTTCAAAGCAAATGGCTCTAAGAGGTGTGTTCCACCTGATTGCAGGGAAATTCTTGCCTCAGAAGGTAGAGGCAAAATATTTGTTTGCCTGTACATGCTACTGTTGTCCACTCCTAAAAAAGGATAAGAAATATGTCAAAGTCCCATCTCGCAATTGTATCCAAAACCCCTATGATGTCATCGCCTGTCTGCATATTTTGCCTTTGAGCATCAGCTGCGTTCTGGCCACAAAGCACTGCTGAGTGCCGGAGCCCTGGATGGCTTGGGACAGCAGCAGAGAGCCCTAGTCCCCGACTGGGACAGGCTGGGCACATCCCATCCCAGGGATCTGCCTCCTGCCTTGCTTCAGCCATTCTACGGTCAGTGCACACCTCCTGAATTAACACATACAGTGATCAGATTCTCTGCTCTCCTGTATTGAAGTTCTTGGCTGAAATGGAGGAAGAATTCATACTGCATTACAGGCTATTATAGAACCCCGGAATGGTTTGGCTTGGAAGGGACCTTAAAGCCCACCCAGTCCCACCCCCTGCCAGGGGCAGGGACACCTTCCACCAGACCAGGTTGCTCCAAGCCTCATCCAGCCTGGCCTTGGACACTCCCAGGGATGGGGCATCCACAGCTTCTCTGGGCAACCCGTCCCAGTGCTCCCCACCCTCTGCAGGAAGAATTCTTTCCTGATGTCCCATTTCAATCTCCCTGTTTCTGTTTAAACCCGTTACCCCTTGTCCTGTCACTCCCTGCCCTTGGGAAAAGTCCCCCCCAGCTTACTTGTAGCCCCCCAGGCACTGAAAAGGGGCTCTAAGGTCTCCCCGGAGATTCACTTCTCCAGGCTGAACCCCCCAACTCTCCCAGCCTGTCCCCATGGCAGAGGGGCTCCAGCCCTCACAGTATCTTTGTAGCCTCCTCTGGACTCGCTCCAACCTGACCTGAAGAAGATGATACTGAATCTACATGGCTGCTATAGCTATCAAGTGTAATAAAATCTAATATATAGTTAGTGATAGGCTATAAAAGAATTACAAGGGCTCTGACTGAAGATTTAATACTCAGAGTAATACGTGTTTGCACTTTTTGCCCCTGGAGAGGAGCACAGCCTTACCATAGGTGCTGCTTTGGCAACCTCTCTCGGTCACTCTGTCCCAGCGATGAGGACAGATTTTAAGGCTTGCTGGGTGGTGTTCTGGTCAGTTGAAAGGAAAAGAAACTGACTACTAACGCTGGATTGTGTTCTTCTGTCATAAGTAACCCATGTTGTAAGACACCCAAGGAAAGAAAAGAAAGTAAATGAGTCTTTGTAGAGGGCAGGACATTCCTGCCAGGATCATCATGAACAGGGTAATGCTCTAGGAAATAACACTCAAGAGTCACCAGCTCCTACCAGGTGCCAGGTACCAAACTCTGTTCTACTCAGAAAGCCTAGAAAATAAGATTACTTTATTGGCTGTGCCACAGGAAAGTCAGATTAACCCCCTGGACTCTGGAGCCAACCTAGTTTTACTCAGCAGTGGCATTTTTCCTGTTCTAGTGCCTGGAAAACGCTGGTGCAAGCCGAGGGGAGGGTTTGACCTCTGCCCGTGGCAGCTGAGTGTGTCTGCAGGCTTGTTGCTACACTACGAATGCACCATCAGCTCTTTTCCATGGGAAAGCTGAGAGGTGTTAATAAACCTGAAACTGATCATTTTAAATATTACACTTGAGACAGGACTCATTTCCTTTCTTTTAAGAAAGAAAATTTCATTTCTTCCCTTTTAAGAAGAATCCATCTGCTCAGCCGCTGCAAGGGCGTCCTGCGGTGGGAGCAGTTCCCGCTGCTTGGCTCTCCTCGCCCCCCTGGCCACGCTGCTCCGGATCCAGCCCAGGATGGGGTTGGCTTTCTGGGCTGCCAGCGCACACGGCTCACGGCCAGCTCCTCGCCCCCAGCACCCCAAGTCCTTCTTCTCAGGGCTGCTCCAGCCATTCTCCCCCAGCCCGTCCCTGTGTTCATTAGAGCACAGGTACTCTACTCATCTGAGGAAAGGTCACAGTCATATGTCCTTTTTCTGCCATTAAAGTGGGCAGTGAAGATCAGTTTTGCAGCGCACCCATGGGTTCACGTATCAATGACTTCGTGTGTGTGCTGTTCAGCCGTTAAACCACAGCGACTGGTATCTGAGCGACTGTTGTCGCTGCGGTTATTTGCAAACATGTCTCGGCGGAATCGCTGGAGGGTCTAGGGTTTGTATACGCGTTGTTTGCTTTTTCTTGAAATGATGTCTGGAAAAGCAGTGCTGCTGGCCTGTCAAAGAACAAACCCACCATCGGTGTTCTTCAGTTTTCTGGTTTTTTTCCATCCAACTCTAACTTCAGTGGGATCAGCCTGTAAACAGTGTCTGTTTGAAGCAGTCATGTAAAAGCTGGAGGTTAATAACCATCCGTAAAGTTTGTATATTATGTCAGCAGCTTGCCGGCTAGTGAGACAAAATAAATACTTCTGATGCAAAATGTGGTGATTAAAAGGTTCAGATAGACAAATATTTTCCTTCTGGGCATCTTGAGCATATGTGATGAGCTCATGTGTTAAACTATGCCGATCATTCTGAAGAGGCCCCTGGATTTATTTCCATATGACAGCCTATAATCCATTCCCCCCTTCTGTTCTGAATTAGCTTTAACATTTGGTAAGGTCTTCAACTGCAAATATCTAATTTCTTATTCAATATTCAGATTTCTAAATGAAATAAATGATCTATTTACATGCATCAGTAGACCATCTGGTTCCATATGAGAATTCAACAAAGAATCTATTAATTGTCATGCATGTTTATTCATCATTCTCAATTCATAATTCTTATAAATAATTAAATCAGAGGATCTTTTGCAAATAAACAAGCCAAATGATTATTTTGAAGCTCTGACTTCCATACCTAAAAGAAAATAAAATTAATGGCTCATGTAAATATCCAAGAAAAGGAAAACATTCAATTAGATGAATACATAAAACACCATAATTTTCGTCAAGTAGCTAGGTCCCTTTCATCTGGCATTTAAAACCCTAATTACCATCACCAGTAGAACATGTAGAATACAACAGAGGGAGAATACAGTGTATAGAAAGGAAAGTGTTAAGGTAAATTATGTGAAAGCGTGTTACTCTGTACTGTTTCTATAGTTGTGTCTCCAGAGGGACGCCAGCACTGCCCTTATGTCCAGGGGTCTATAAGCCTGTGCTGGGTGTAGCGCTAAAAGGGGAAAGAGATTTTTGGGGGTAAAAGGAGGCAGTGGCTGAGCTACGCTGCAGATAAGGATGAGTGAGGAGCAGGAGCTGGATGTGAACTGGTGAGCACCTCTGGAAGGATGTGTGTGCTGTGGAGAGGAGCTGGCATGCTGCTGGGGGTGGAATCATGGAATCTTTTAGCTTGGAAAAGACCTCTAAGATCACCAAGTCCAACCGTTAACCCAGCACTGCCAAGCCCAGCACTAATCCATGTCCCAAAGTGCCTCATCCACCCATCTCTTCAATACCAGTGACTCCACTACTTCCCTGGGCAGCCCGTTCCAGGAAAACATTTTCCCTAATATTCAATCTAACCCTCCCCTGGCACAATTTGAGGCCGTTTCCTCTTGTCCCATCACCTGGGGGAAGAGATGCCCTTCCTGCCCCCTCTCAGCACACTCCTTTCAGGATGCTGCTGCTCAAGGTGGGACCCAAACCAGCGCAGATGGGGAGGCAGTGGAAAGGACCTGAGGATGCTTTAGGTGATTGCTGTGTAGATGGGAAGAATAAAATAGATGGAGTTATTTTTGGATACAGCATAGGGAGCAAGAGAGGACAGAGGTACAGTATTATTTCTCACATGATTTTGGATAGTTCGTGGCTGGGAAACGTCTGTAGCAGTCTGTGGGGTAAGATTTTAAAGGCTAGCACAAATCTCCTTTGTTAAAGTTTCTGGAAAATTAAAAATACAAGGAAATTGTGGTCTTTGGGGGAGATTTTGAGGTACATGTGAATAGCATCTGTGCATCCCTAGAGCCACTGGATATTTTCTCCCAGCCACTCCAAGCATTATTTCTGGAAAATGAAGAGTCCTCAGGCACATAGTACTTTCACTGTGAGTGACTTCAAGCTGGAAAATGTGATTCACTGGAGCTAAAATGTAATTTCCAGAATAGTCATCTCTCACGACTTATCTTACGGAAAAAAAAGACATTTCGGCATGTCAGCAGGTGAAAAGGTTGGACACCTGCTACGGCTTTTGGATAGTGTTTTATTACTTTCACATTTCTTATTTTAACTTCATTGCCTGACATAGTCATTGCCTTTTCAAGGACATAGTTTTTAAAAGTATTGGGAGTCTTCTATCCAGAGCCCACCAAAACTCCTGTAATGTAAGACATAAATGTACCTAATGCATCTCTCCCACAGAGCCTTGGAAATGACACGGCTGTGTTCATTATGTACTGATGGTTGGTCTCAAGTTCTTCCAGGTTGCTGTAATTTTAAAAATTGGTATCCTTATTCCTATAGTGAAGAAGGGTACAAAATTGGTAATGATTTATGAGTGTTTCCCTCTGATTTATTAAGCTCGGAAGAGAGACTGACCCAGCTGATATTTTTTGAGGGTTCCGCATGAGCACATTGGGGTTGGAATTTTTGAAAGACCTAAATCCCATTAAATATGAGACTAGTCTAAGCCTCTAACAGGATTGACAGATGTCAGCTTCAAATCAGATGTCAAAGTCCAGGCCCTGGAAAATGAACTGCCTTTCCTGAAATCTTGGTTCAGACATCCGTCCATCCTGCTGCTATTTCATCTCTTTTTTCCAAAAGTGAAAATAGGGTGTTTTTTCATCCAAAGTTGACAGTTCAGCAACTTCCTGTTACCAATCTTAAAACCTGAGTGGGATGGGCCTTAAAGTCCCAGGATTTCCATTCCTTGTGGTTGTGTCAAGCAGGACTGATGGGAAGGCCACCAGAGTCCTACAATGCATTGCCCAAGAGCAGAATTCATAGTTGATAATGACGTTCTCTGGGCCTCAGAGTTCATAAGGGCGGTTCACAAGGCGCTCTGGTAGAGGCCGTTGGAGCCACACGTCTTCTACCAGTCACATCAACAGGAATCTTCATGAGCAAAATCACAAACCACAAGTGCAAGCTATCTGAATCCTCGTCAGCAGCAAGGGGCTTTTCTTTCCTTTGGATGTATGCTAGGTGACAGTTGTAACAGGAATTTAGTCCCTTGTTGACTCTTCTTCCCTGCTGTATGATTTCTCTGGCTGTGTAATGCTGTGGATGGCCCTAAAATAGAAAAAAACAATCCTTGGTACCCAATCTTCAAACTTTGAGGCTCAGTTTCAGTTGTACAAGAAAAATACCTGTTGAACAGGCAGAAGAGAAGGCCTGGCACGCTCATTTGGCTTCAGGCTTCGGCTGGAAATATTCTTCCACCCTCCGTCTCCACAAATCTCTCGGAGGGGCATTGTAGGCAACACCGTGTTCCTGTGCTTTCACGGGAGGTGACTGGTAAGAGAAAGTCAGAAAAACTTATTGTGGAGCGTTGGTAGGTGTGTTGGCTTTGGCAGAGGTGTCTCTTCTTTTTACTGCAGCTGAGAGATGCTATTTCAGCATTTCAGGCATGAAAGTTGGAGAAAACCTGGAGCAGGTTTTATAGAAAGATTTACGCAGCTTCCCAAGACAAGTGTGCACGTGCTGACAATGATTGTTCATCCGTAAGTTTACTGAAATCCAGCTCGCTCTCCTGAGTGACAAGTATAAAGTACCATGCAATTGTTTTTCCCTTTTTTAATGAACTCCCAGCCTCATTTGTATGTCGAATGAGGAATCAATGCGATCAGACCACAAAAAGTAGATATTCTGTATAGATCAGAATGTAAGATATTAGCAGCTGAAATGTTACCCTGCATTCCGTCACCATTTATAGAGGTAATGGAAAATATTGATTTCAAATGCCATTGCCAAAATATGAGAGCATATTTTAAAACTTGCTTGCTCTTGGAATTTCATCTCCCCTATCAAAAACTTTTTGAGGATGCCTGAATGACGTGTCTGACACTAATATTTTCTCTTCTAAGCCTGCTTAATTTTGTTATTAACAGTACTAGTAAATGAACAACCAATCCTAAGAGAAATAATGAAATATGCCAAATTTAAGATGTCTCTTTTATATATTACAAATAATAATATTATTGGATTCTTTCTTTTTGCCAACAAGCTGTAGGTTTTCTTTATTCCTTTGCTTTTTTATAGCCTAGATTAGAGACCTGGTATTTGGGCAAGAGACAAAGCAAGTAATAAATACTTTTTTGGGTGGTAGAAGAGCCTTCCAGTCACTCCAGGTTTTGGAGGATGCAGGTGACCCCCAGACGGAGAGCAGCCTTCCAGATCCAGGGTGGGACATATTTCTGCAGCTTGCAGGGATGCACCCACAGAGCAGGCATGTGGGCTGAAAGCAGAAGACACCCTGCTGCATCTGCAGGTCGGATTTAATCAGAAATTAACAATTCCCTTTGCAGGGAAACATTAAATGGGCCTTGTTTCTACAGAATTTAAATGTGCATCATGGTAGAGATCCGAGTGTCCTCTCTGTGCAAATGTTATCATGGTTAGATAGAATTTGCTGTGGTAGGCATAAAGTAGCGCTTCTGTAAGCTGAAACCCCTGAAACATGAGATTGTATATAAAACATCTGCTAATAAATTTGTGGTAAAAGCCATAGTTTAACAGAAAGTCCATGGGAGGAGAAAGGAAACACGTTAGTCGGTAGCAATAACAGTAACTCTGGGGCTGATTGCCCAGAGAAGCTGTGGATGCCCTATCCCTGGGAGTGTCCAAGGCCAGGCTGGATGAGGCTTGGAGCAACCTGGGCTAGTGGAAGGTGTCCCTGCCCATGGCAGGGGGTGGGACTGGGTGGGCTTTAAGGTCCTTTCAACCCAAACATTTCTGGGATTCTATGATTCCCATTTGCTCCCAGGGAGCAGGACTGCTCTTGTCTGCAGGAAAATCACTGAAACACAGCTCATACGGGTATTTGGCTGCAGAGCCATCCCCGCTTCTGCGATAGCCATCAGCGATGTCTAACTACCCAGCATCTTTCTCTTCTCATGCCTCTTCAGAGGCAGGTGGAAAATGGATTGTGGTCTAACTACTGAGCAGTTTGGGTTCCTGTCTTATCATCTGCTGCATTCAGGTTGACTCATTCCTGGATTATGTAGGCATTTTATTCACTCTGTTATTACTGGAAAGTTCTTTCTGCAGAGGCTGGAATATAAAACTGAAAATATTCTGATTGTAAACTGTCTGAGATAATATGCACTATGTTGTGAAATAGGTCCTGTCTGTGCAACACTAATTCCACAACTGCAAAAGCCATAATAAGAGTTAGACTTGTTCCTACTCTCATGTAAGGGGGTTTTGGTAACTGCCAAAATGGAGACTCTCATCGCAGAAAAATCTGTAGTCTGCCGTCTCTTCACGTTTCTTCTTTTTTTCTAGTTGAAAAACAGTCTTGTAATGCATTACTGCTTGATGTTTCAGGTATTTTCTCCAAGATTATGACAATCCAAGAATTTTAAAGATGTGGGTGGTTATAAACTCTCTCTTGAAATGTGCCATAAAGCAGAAAAAGGAGCCAGAATTCATATCATTTCATTGCTCTGCTACACCTCAAAGGAGCTGTTGTCCGAGCGGCACACGGCTGTTGAATTAAAATTAAGCTGAAGAGGCTTCACCAACACTGAGTGCGTGTGTATGTGTGTATTTCTGTGGTTTTTATCCTAATTTATCTCTTTTACCCAAGTCCCATCTTGGATTTCTGAGATGTAAATGCCGACTGAGCTTTCCATCCTTAGATGGCTACACCCTTCTCTGTAGAGAACCAGGTCAAAATCATGGAATGCCAGAATGGTTTGAGTTGAAGGGACCTTAAAGCCCACCCAGTCCCACCCCCTGCCATGGGCAGGGACACCTTCCACTAGAAGTGGCTGCTCTTCCTTTAAGGGCAAAAGTTATTTACCTAAAGAGGTTTGTCTCTCAGAATTTCTAGTCTTCAGTTTAAAAGTCTAGGACGGCTTTCTTTTTTCCCTCCCTGCTAGCTCCTGGCAATGTGAGGAGCTTTGAAACACAAATATTTATGGACGAGGCAGTGTTTGGATTAGGGAATGAAGAGTCCGGATCAGCTGCTTTGCTTATCTTTTTGAGAGAAGGACTGTTGCGAGCAGGGCTCTGCTCTTCAGATAACATCATACAGCTTTGATTCCACAGACCATGCTGGCTTCACAAGTGGCCCGAGGAAAGCAGAGGTTCATTTTACAGCTTCCTGCAAAGATACAGGATTTGGAACTGTTTCCCAGTTCCCTGGCAACATGTCCATGCCTGGGGAAAAAAGGGGTTATGCATATCTACCAAAGAGCTGTTAGGATCAGAGCAGCATCTGAACGCAACAAGCTACCCCCGGCTGCAAGGGCTGGAGCTGGGGCAGGGGCTGCCCCAGAGGCAGGACACCTTACTGCGTGATGGATGAGATGCCTGGGCTCCCGCTGCTCGGCTGGCAACTGGAAAGGGAAATGAATCTTGGCCTCATATCCCATCAAAATCCAGCCAAAATGCATCTACGCTGCAGGAAGTGATTTATAATTGTTCCCTGGGTAAACAGAGAACTCTGTCCCAGGTTCTGTCAGTCCAGCACCTTTCAGGCACAGTTAGATTAACTTTTAGAAAAACAAGAAAAATAATAGTCCAGCTAATGAATGTCCCAGGAATTCTATAGAAGGCCTTATGACACCTACATTAATACCAAATGAGTTCATTATGATTAATGTTATTAAAATAAATGTCACGGGAATGAATAACGGCTTGGTCATTATTTTAAAGTGTTGCCACTGGATCTATAAAAGCTAATGATTCAGTTCTGGGGAAGTAATTTTGCATGTTCATGTCTTAAAAACATTTCAAACTTTTCTGTCAAAAATAGCCAGGAAAATAACATGAAAAGACGTGTGTATTCTCTGAAAACCACAACTTGCCCTGGTGTCAGGAAGGTCTGGTTTTTTTTACAGCTGAAAGAGGGAATGTATGGCGCTCAGAATGGGCAATTTCTTTGTGCTTAACGATGGTTGTTGGTGCTGATTGGTATTTAGGTTTTCATCAAGCCAGTTTTTTGGTTGTTGTTGGGGTTTTTTTGTTTGGTTGGTTGGTTTTTTCCCCTGTTCCTTTTTAGAGTTTGGGCTTCTGTCTGTGACCTCAGGATGAGGTGGTTTCTCAGATCCACACCTCCCGACGTTTGCCTTTGCATTGCGTTGTTTGTAACGGATAATTTTGCATATGCACTTTAAAAGCGCGAAGGACCAGAGCAAAAGCATTTTCATCCAGGCAGAGCGTAGGGATCAACTCTGGAGACACACCATACTGTTCCTGAGGGTTTCTCCTGCTTGCCGCCGTGCTCCGCTCGTGCCTGCCGTACTGTCCATCTGCGTGGCACGCACCTGTGGTGCCAGAAGTAATTTTGGCTGGTTTTAGCATAGAATTGCTCAGCCTGAGTAGATCCAGTCAGTGCAGCCTCTGCTGAGAAAGGCGTTGGCGGAGCCTCTGCTGTACTGCGTTAGACTCATCGTTTTAAGCATTTCTGAGTACTTTTTGACATCAACGCTTCCCTCCTATTTCTTGTCCTGTGCGTGGTTACGGTTTAATTGCTGCAGCAGGACGTCAGGCATTTGTCAAAAGGTGGTTGGGAATGACATGGAGTGGGGAGCAGGGTCTTGCCTCTAATTTTTTACAATATGGTGAGGCCCAGAGAGGTGGCAGATGGCCCATTCCCGGAAACATTCAAGGCAGGTTGGCTGCGGATCTGAGCAATCTGATGTCAGTCATTGCAGGTGTCCCTGCCCATGGCGGGGGGTGGGACTTGGTGGGCTTTAGTGGACCTTTCTAACCTAAACAATTCTGTGATTCAGTGAACACTGAAGCATGGCTGTTCATGCAAATCAGTTCACTAAACAGTAAAAACCGATTCGGTCCTCATGGAAGAACATATTCTGTTCATTCAGAACAATTTGAATTTATGAAGAAGGGCAGAAATTGGAATTTTGCTGGGTTATAAGACCTGATATGAGATTGAAAATTACATGTCTGCTTTTTGATTTTGTTACGTATTCAAATTGCCATCTTTTCATTATTCAGCTCTTACTTTGATTTTCCTAACCCAGAACAGCAGTTATACAAACATCATAAACTTGTCTTCACAAAAAAGAAATATTTTTATTCTTAGACTTTTATTTACATTATTGATGTTTAAAACCCCAGTTCTTTTCTGTGCAGTGTTTTTTATCTATGCAAATCTTTCAGGCAACTTGTGAAGCCGTAGGAGACATTCTTTAGAAGCTTGATTAAAGTTTCATCTGGAATAAAATATTTAACAAAAGGATGTTTCCACACTCTTCAATTACTCCTTAATGAATTGTCTCTGTTAACCACTAGGAGACACCCTGTTTCACTCAAGGTCTACTTGTCACTTTTCCCTTTTGGCTGGGTATAGTATGTGTAAATTAATTTTAGGTTGAATAATCCAGTCACAAAAAAAATAAGAATCTTGGTGCCACTGAAAGCACTTTGTTAGCAGGGATAAAGGAAAGGAAACAGGTCATGTTGTCTTGGAGAGACCACAGTAAACGGAGTGCTGGCAGGGGCAACGACTTGGGTCGCTGCCCTTTGGTGCTGCCCAACGATGCTGCTGCGGAATGAGCGGGAACAGAGGGAGCCCTTGCCGAGAGCTCCTCCATGGCAATGGATGGCAGAGCAGCACCTCCTCCACTTCGGGAGGTGATGCTATCCTTAAAACGGACAATAAAAAAGATATAGAACATGAGGAAAGAGATCAATATTTGATTTCAAGTATTGCCAAAAGAGCACAGTAAAGTTTAAGAGGTATATCTTACTGTGAAGTAAAAATCACTAGGGGTAAGGAACGTAATACAAGATAAAATTTATGTAATTTATATAATTATTTTTAAAGCCATTTTCCTGGTCACAAAACTATTTTAACTGCGGTGACGTCAGGTCTAATTAATGAAATGACATTGGGAGAAGAGGTACAAATCTGCAGAGTATGCATTTTACTGCTGCTGATGTAATTATGCTGCAGCCATGGAGCAACACACTTAAACCCTGACAACGCCGCTGTTTTCTAAACAGCGAGGTAGGTGAGCGCCCGGTGCAGGACGTGCCTGATCTGGAAAAGATGACAGAGTTTGTTGACATTACTGAGTTAGCCCAGGCCAGTGGGGTAAAAGCTGACTGCAGATAAATGCAGAAGGTCCTGCTAATGCCAAATGACTAGGTGATGAAAGGGCAGATGAAATTGAGTGTAAATAAATGTAAAGTCAATGTAAAAGGGGCTAGAAAGTTTGTCTAACTTGCAGGAACACACTGATGGGATTTAGGCTGACTAGATCCAAAGGACCAGATCTCAGGGTTACAGTAGATAATTTTACAAAAATGTCAACTCGGTGCTCACAAAACATGCAGAGGAGTGGGAGTAGGAAAATGAGGAAAGGAAAAGAATGTGGAAAATATTGTCATGCCATTGATGCATCTTGGATGTTCCTATGTTTTTAAATAAGAGACTGGAAGTAAAAAAGGTATGGAGGAGGCCATTGAGGACATTGGTTATGTAATTTTAATTTATTTTTTTAAGGAACACCTGAATAGGTTAAGGTTTTCCAGCCTCGAAGAGGGATGACTGATGGGGAATACAAGAGTGTTCTGAAAAAGTCTTACGGAGATGACTGATAGGAAACAAGTGTTTCTTGTGGAACTAAGAGTCAAACTAGCAGTTTGGGGCAAACCAGTGTGTTTTCAGAGCATGCTCTACAGCTGTAGAACCTCTTCCCGGAGGGGGTCATGAAGGTGGAAGACTGGATTCAAGAGAGATCTGGGTAACTTGGTGGAAGGAAAACCCCAGGGTTCTTGGAGACAGGCCTTCATCTGAGTGTCCATCCAGGTGACCCGGGATGTGGATAGGTTCTCCCAGTCCTGCTGTTCTCCCCTGGATCTCTGTGAAAGGCCCTGGGCACTACAAGGAGAGCAGAGCGTGTTGGTGTGACTTGCTGTGGCTCATCTTATGCTCATGCAGGAGGTATCAATGTAAATCTTGTAGTTGAAGATGGCTGGAGAGGTTTAGAGCAGCGGATGAGTTTTCTCGAGTCCTTCTTCATGCTCTATCCCCTCTGCTCACTGTTTAGCCCGAAGGTGTCCCAGGTGGAGCTGAACGTGACACTGCAGCAGAGCTGGGAATTTGATTGACATTCCTTGGTATTTTGTAAAATGTCAGAGTCTCTTCTGGCTATAAAATTCATGGCTGCTTTGAACTCAGCTTGGGGGAGGAACAGGATTTAAGACTAGCCCTGCAACCTGCCTGGAGGAGAGCAGATGGGAATCGCATCCCGTGAGTCACCACAGCTGGTCCCGCTGCCAGCGGTGCCAACGCTGGCGGACCCTGCTTGTCCTCTGGGATTGGTGGTGTTGATGGGCGATGGAGCCCAGCTTGTTAAAATCCAAACACGGGTTGCACACCTTGTTGTTGCTAGGGCCTAAAACCTGAGTAGGTGTTTATTTTTCTCTTAAATATTTTAGCTTTAAGAGGCATGAATCATTCAGTTCCATTTACCAAAAGGGCTTTGCTCCTCCTGGGCTCTGTTTCTGTGGATATTTGCAGCAGTCACCTACAGTGAGTGGGATGCTGTTACTGCTGTGTTAAGGGGCAAGATGCTGGTAAGGGAAGCTGAGAAAACTGATTAATTTCAGGTTTGTAAACTGCAGAAAGAAGTCCCACATATTGATGAGAATGATAGTGTATGTACTTGCAGAATGAGAACAAGAGGCTTAAGAAAACGAGGTTTGAGATGGAACGATATATTGTGAACGGGTGCAGCAGTAGTGATGGTTACCAGAACTTAGCTGCAATTTCTTTCTTGACTCTGCAGAAATATTAAACATAACTAAAGGATGTAGCAACCCCTCTTATCTGTTCTAAATGTTCTAAATGTTTTCTTTGTGCTTCACCAGTGAGGGCTTATGTCTCTACAGATTCAAACAGCTGTGTGCGTGCTGTGCCCTCAGCTTGACATCGCGAACCATAGGGAGAGAAAGGTTAAGGAACAAATAATCATGTTCTGATATGTTGCTAAAAATAGAAGTTGATAATTTAATCTGCTGCCTAACAACATGGTAGTCTCCAAAAAAAAAAAAATCCCATTCTTCCACACAGAAACTGTACAGCGCACTGCCATTGATGCTGGGAAAGCCGAAGAAATAAATAGGCTTACTGTAGTTATTAAATATGTTGGCTGGCATTCAAACCTAGCTCAAATATCTCATTTCTCAGACTCAGTATTGTAATATCTCCAGTTATTTCTGTAACTGGTGCAGCTGTCAACCACTTCTGTCCATGGAAACCTACAGTCGTTACACTAAGACTCATCCAAACCTTTGAGTAAAGCCATGGATATTTCTTTTAGATGGAGCCTTTTGGTGGGACATCGGATTTATGTGCTTCTGGAATATTTCATCATCTTACACCTAAGCTACCGCCATAATATTGCCATCTGTGCAATCTGCCTCTGAGTTAGAGCTGATCACGTAATTTGCTGTGATTAACACACCATTGATCCTCCGGCACGTCTCTGCAAGCGGGTGCTGGGCACGTGCAGGTGGTGCACGCTGAGGTGCTGCTTTCGTTCCGTGATATGTGTGCTGGATGCCGGGTCACCTAAGCAATGTAGGGTTTCAGAGAGTTAATGTGGAAACAGGTTTTTTAACACAAAACGGTCCAGCGTGTGAACCACTCCTTGACACGACAGTGTTAAACAGTGCGGCCCCTCCTGCAGAGAGCAGGTGCCCTGCGGGTCTGCCCAGGGTTAAATCTCCGTGGGCTCCACCACTGCAGCCTCCGCTGACATCAGTTTTGGATGAGCGAACAAAGTTTTTCCAGACACAGGCTCTTTTCTGCCTTAAAGCAGGATATAAAATAAGTTGCTGATTTTGTGCATTCAATACTGCCTGTCCGCCCGTACATGGATCTCTTTACAGTTTCTGGTCACGCAAAGAGCTGCATCATTTACAGGCAGGATTCGCAGGAATGTGGCTCTGCTGCTGAGGAGCAGCTGGAGGACACATTTAAATAAAACAGGAATCCTCCTCACAAGCTGTTTCATGTTATCGTGAAGGTTTATAGATGGAGATAAATCTTTTCTGACCTATGTGACCCGGTTGGCAAGCAATGACATGTTCCCGCTGAGCCTGGACCCGGGTTCTTTCAGTATTTCTGAAACTTCTGGAGCATCCCTCCCTCCCTGTGGATATGACTAAGTACAAAGGGAATTTAATCTCCTCCTCTCTCAGCTCCCATCTCCCAGCGTCTGATTTTCTCACTTTCTCTTTGCAAAAGGGAGACTTCTCTGCACACTGAAACTGCTCCTAAATTCACCCGATAATAAATTGCTCAAACCTGACTAAGCCTGGAAAAGGTTTGTAGCTATGACATAACATCCCGCAAATCCCCGGCCGTGAATACGGGAATGTTGTTTCTCCTTGGGAGGGGCGGAGGTGTTGAAAAGAGTTATTCGGTGTTGCAACTTCCCAATTTCCAGGTGCCCTTAACAGGGAAATGGTATTTTCAGTGGCTCGGTGGGCCAGCCTGTGCCAAGCCCGCCCCACACCACTGCTGTTAGGCAGCTCTTGGTTGTCCATGGGCCTGAGAGCCACCCATCGCCTGGGGTTTGCTCAGGTCAAAGCTCACTTCAAACCCAAGCAGGATGCTGGAGTACTACACCGAGGATAACATCAGAGGGGCTTGGTAGGTTGCCTTCCAGTCCCAATGGGTCCTCTCGTTCCTTACTGCAGGACACAGGTGCCCCAAGATCCCTATTGGCTGGGAACTACCTTGCCTGCTAATGCTCAAGACGACTTTTTTAGATGAAGTTTTGTGATTTTTATTTCCCTTCTAGGGCCCCCAGATTGTATGTGCCTGACCTCATGTTTCTACTGTTGACCATCTATGGGATGGACAAAGACATTTTAAAAGAGACTGAATTAGACAAGATGGTAACACTGGCATCGTTTAACGCTCTCCAAGTTGGGTGTTAAACTACTGAAGCAGCTCTGCGCGGCTTCAGCTCTTGGAGTTACATTACTGAAAGAATACAGTAATGAATAAATGATTGCACTCCAAATGCAGAATGAGGAAGGGGATGTCCTGGTATAGGAGTTAGAAGTGAAAGATAAGTGAGAGACAGCTTTGAAATAAAGCCATCCAACAGAATTAAGGCAATAAGGGAGGGTGGAAAGATGTTCCCACTTCAACAGCATGTACTTTTTTGAGACTGATTGGAAGAAATTGAGTTCAATAGGCTCTTAGAGACTCAGTAATTCAACACAGGCTGCTGCTATTGCTTGCTAAAAAACCTGCATGGATCCTGGTGGGATGAGAAAGCAGGGAAGGGCGTGGAATAAATCGCTCTGTACATTTTGCATATGTATAAGCAAAAAGAAGCTAGATGGAGTAGCGTGGCTGTGAGAGCACTCTTAAAGAACCAGTTAAGTAGCATATGCTTATAAAACTAATCCTCCTTGTGCCATTAGCCAGCACACAAGCCAGGGAGCAGTTCCAGCGTTCCCCATTGCAGGCGGGTATGCAAACTGGAGAGACCAGGATTGTGTTTGCGCAGTGGCGGAGGCACAGCATGCTTTTAGCACGCAGCAGTTTTTCAGCCCTTCCTTCCTAAAACATTTATGTTCCCAGAAAAGCCAATAAATACCCTCATGCTTGATCTTTACCAAATTACAGTCAAGGATGGATTTCAAGTGTTTTGCTGCTTGCAAACACTTTCACACAACTCTCACTTTAGTATTGCAGGGCTCTTAATGAAGCATAATAACTAAGTTCAAGCTTTTTTGGGAAGGCTTTTGTGGTCCTGCTGCCAACCATAATCGACAGCCATTTGAAATGCATGAGCTCAGTCAATGCTGTGATTACATTTTTTGAAGAAACTGTCCAAACAGGGCTGTGGCAGCGTACAGTTTCCTCGTACATTGTATTACGGCTGTTGCCCATCTTTGTACAATAACCGCCGAGCGCAGAGGGTTTGCTTCGGGTATGGCTCAGTGACAGACTATACAGGGAGCTGTTTTGACAGCTTTGCAGCTGCCATTGGGCCCGTTCTGTGGTTAGGCTGCTGATGGGCTGTCTAGACAAGCACGCCTTCTAGGAAGCCATGTTCTTCTGGTTCATATTTGATTATGAGACAGGCTTTTTCATCTGTAAAGCAAACATGCCTCTGGGGGAGGGGTGGAGTGGTGGTGGGAATAATTCTGCTGTGGCATTTCTTCCATAAAAGCCCCTTTTCTTGAAGGGGTGATTTGGTTCATATATTTCCATTCCCCACTACAGATATAGTTTCAGCTTTCCCAGTTGGCGCATTAGGTTTCCTGAAAAAATAGGATGAGGTGAAAATGCTGAGCCCCTCAGAAACTGCTCATATTTAGCAGAGCCGCAGCTGTGCAAATACGAGGCCTTGCATGGAACAAGTGAACTGGAATCCATCTGGTTTGATCGCTTCCACTTAATGCGTCCACCTCAGGCTCTCCTGAAAGGCAGGAGGAAGGCTCGTCACCTGCATCAGAGCTGGCACAGCCCTTGGCACGACAGCAGTAAGGCCGTGGCCGTTGCAAGCGATGGCTGCTGGCTCTCTTGCAAGCCTGAAGGTTGGGCTGGGTCTGAAAGGAGTATGGCAGGGGGTAACTCCCCTGACCAGTGTGAATTCACATCAAGTTCCTTGTAACTGAAGCCATATATCCTAATGGTGAGGGGAGAGGGCCCTGAATCAAGAGACAAGTCTTTGCCCCAGGGCTTCACTGCTAGCTGCTTTTTGACTGCTGCTGGGTCGTTCATCTTCCCTGTGCTCACACCCTTCTCTTGCTGTGGGCACAGGGTGCCTTTCCAGGAAGCTGCGAAGGCATACACCTTGCTGTGTTTGTTGTCAGCAGTGGTATCACTGCAGGTAGAGAAGGCACGAAGAAATTCATTTGGGAAGTGCAGCTTGGAAAGTCTCAGGAACTTCATAGGGAATTGCAGAAGACTTTTCCCTTTGGACCTTTGTATTTTCTGTTATGTAAAGTGGCATCAAACCAAGGTCAGGTTAAAGCTACCCATGAGGTTTTGCATTGTCCTGGAGAAAAAAGGAAGTGAAAGTTAAGTCTTTCCCTTCCACCTCATGCCGAGCTCTGGTGAATGACTCACGTTGCTGAACCTCCAGAAATACCAGTGAGCACAACTGCCGGCACAGGCCAGCTCAGGGGGAAGGTTTCTGCTCGCTGAAAGGGGACTAGACCCCTGGATAAACACAGCACTTCTCTTTATAAAGGGTTGGAATTAGGGTAAGTGGGATGCACTGCCTAGAGTGAAATAAAGAAGAGATTTTAATTTCTAAATGGGCTCTTTTCCAAGCATGTTTTAGTTTGGGGAAATCTGTTCTCTGTGGCTTTTCTGAAGACGTTCTCTGCTCTTCTGTTGATCATCTTACTTTTGTTTATGAAATTAGTACGGTGTTGAATTTCATGTTATTGGGTTGTTTCGAGCATGTCTTAGCCCTACGCAAACATGTCATAATAACGTAAGATCAGAGAGAAGACAAACACGGAAATCTCTGTGTCAAGAGAGGCACAATACTCACCTCGTTGTGTTCTAAGGAGATAAAGAGATCTCCAGAGTTTCCCATCCCTGTCCAACACCAGCGTGATCCTGTCTCTAGATCAGATCAGCAGTGCAATATATCACAGACATGGCTGAGTTTCCCTTTGTTCATCCAATATAGAATACAATAAGAAATTCTGTGAGACAGCTGTAAATCCAAACATAAACACTTTTGTTGAGCAAGAAAAAGAAATTAAGGTTATAAAAATCAGAACTTAAAATTAAAACCCAATCTTCTGAATCACTGAAGGGCAAGAAGGTATGTGTTAGCTTTGTAACATACAACCCCAAAATGGGCACGAGGATTGAAATGCAGCACAACAGCAAAAGCCCTGCAGGTGTTTTCCATAAAAACAACATTTAGTTGCTGAGCAGTTATGTCTTATTTGAAAGGTCTTTTAAAATATTTAGTATCTAGTCCTACCTGTAAAACTGAGCGTTGGCATTAAGCATGTCTAAATATTTGTTTGATTGGACTCCCTGTGCTTGTGTCAACATAAAACAGAAATAAAAATTATTCATTTCTTGCTGGTTTGGTAGCATGTTTGCTCCCTCGTGATCGGCTGTTGATGGATTTTGGATAATTCGTGAGTGGAATGGGTCTCAGTGGAAAACCCTGGGTTTAGATCAGTAATTTTCTTTTTTTTTTTTTTTTCCTTGTGGAAGCCTGGACCCCTCTGTTGTGAATTTAGGATCACTGAAAATGATTTTGCTATCTTCAGTTACCTTTCACAGTCCCCTGCAGAGTAACTTCTGCATCAAAAAGTTCCATCGGGTGACAGCTACAAAGCCATAGGTGTTCTGGGCGATTCTGAAAATGCAATAGAAAATTATGCGCCGTTGATAAAACATGCAACTATTAAATTTACATTACTTTAAAATAAACTTCTGTGTAAGCCTGCTAGTTCAGTGTATTAAATTTCATAAGACTTTCTGACTTTCTTGCTAGAGCTGTTCCGACTGGCAGCCGTCCGGAGAAGGTGGCTGCAGGAGCCGGCGGGATGCCGGTGTTACACTGCTACGGCTCTTCTACACCAAAAGCCAAGGTTTCAGGTGTGTGTACACCATAGACCCCACTCTTCTGCTCATCCTTGGCCCTTTGAGCAGAGCACGGGTGGTTGGTCGCAGTGTCAGTCCCTGCCTGTGCTGTTAGTCCAACCTCCTCGCTTCAGTTTACCTATTCCTGACCACTTACAAGAGGGGATTTCACCCCCAAAACGCTAATAATAGAAAATCAAAGCAAGGAAATGAAGCGTGCCATGTTCTGTCAACAGCAGCGGTGCTCTCTGTAGAGAAATTAACTCCCAGAGTGTACTTGCCCTTTGTGTCTGGTTTTAATCCCATGTATTTCTATCAGTTTTAATAAGTAGATTTATATTGGATACCAAATGTTGAAATTACCTAAGCTTGAAACGCCTGCCTACGAAATGAGTCGGAATAGATTCTCTGTGGAAGCTACTGCAGTGCCAATAAGGATTAATTAAAACTCGAATGTTCTTCATTGTGTGTTAATTGAGGAATTGTTATTCAGTCAACCTTCTTGATTTTTCTCTGTGTTAAATAATCATAGAAGTATTTCACCTAGTCTCACTGTTTATTTAGCCAATTAATTAAGGGAGGGGATATTCTGCATTTATTAGTATTTTAATTGGAGAATTTTATTCCCGACGGCCTAAACATCTACATATGTTCAGGTTTTGTGTTTAGCTTTTTCATCTTTTAAATGACCAATGTTCCTGATTGTACACACTACAGACTGAAAAATAATCTCTCAAGCACTCTGTACGATTGAACTTCATTAGAGCTTGAGAACCAGGGGCCAGGTTTTTATTGCAGTTGCACTCAGGTAGGTCTGAAGTAATTTCCCCACTAGAATAATGGATTTACTTTGAGTTGATACTAGTGTAGAGATGATAATCTGGCCTCTGTGACTGAACTGGTTAGAGTGCACATTGTATGATGATATTTGAGTTGCCAGCTTCAAACAGTATTTTTAATGGTTCCTGGTTTATAAAAGTTCCCTTTAGCATATTCACAGTTTAACAAGTGCCACAAAATGTAAATCCCCATAAACAGAGTCCTTCTGTAGGCAAAACATGAGAAAATCTTCTCTTTATAAGGACAAATCTCCCATGTGTTTCTGTGTGCATAACTTCTTCCTGTAGTGACAGGACGAGGGGTAACAGGTTTGAATTGAAAGTGGGGAGGTTTAGATTAGATATCAGGAAGGAATTCTTCCCAGAGAGGGTGGGGAGCACTGGGACAGGTTGCCCAGAGAAGCTGTGGATGCCGCATTCCTGGAAGTGTCCAAGGCCCGGCTGGATGAGGCTTGGAGCAACCTGGTCTAGTGGAAGGTGGCCCTGCCCATGGCAGGGGGTGGGGCTGGGGGGGCTTTAAGGCCCCTGCGCACCCAAACCGTTCTGGGATTCTGTGACCGCACTGCAGATGATATTATCACATCAATAAAAACCATCCAAACTTGCGGGCTCCTGCGCTGCACACGGGCACTTGCTTGTATGTGCTCTGCTCTGCCTGCAAATGGTTTTAAGGCCACATAGAAAAAAGGATGATCCAGGTAAGGGTCAGAGTTGGCTCTTGGAGGTCCTCCGATGTTCACCCTTCTGGTGTGTCCTCGCATACCCAGGCCCCTCTAGGCATCAACACCAAAGGGCTTTGTACTGGTGCCAGTGGCTCATGTGTGCAAATGCCGCTGCAGTGACCCGTGGTAAGGATGGAATAGGAATGAGAAGAGCAAAGTGAACAGAATGTTGATTCACTACGTGCCCACACCTCAAGTGAGATCCCCAGGCCTCCCCAGCATCACGCTCACCTTCTGGGGAACAGGAGGAGCGCGCTGTGCCTCTGCCTGTGCGCCCACTGGGTCTGGGCAGAGTTGATTCACTACGTGCCCACACCTCGAGCGGGATCCCCAGGCCTCCCCAGCATCCTGGGGAACGGGAGGAGCTTGCTGTGCCTCTGCCTGTGTGCCCACTGGGTCTGGGCAGGACCAGAGCCCAGAAAGCTGCCGACTTGTGTGGTTTATTCAGTTGTTTTAAGTCAGAAAGCCTATTCTGGTATGTTTTCCATACCTAATATGCATTCTTAGGAGATACTGTGCAGGGGTGTGGACGTTTGGAGGAGCAGCAAGGCAGCCTCGGGGAAGGGTTTCCCCGAGGCACTGAAGGGATGCTGGAGCAGGGGCACTAACAAGCACTCCTATGGGATTTTTCTGCTTGTAGGCATTATGTTTCCTTTTTACACCTGCAAGTAGGAAAGGAAAAGAGAGAAAGGGGTAAAATGATACCCTTCTAGAGATTTATTTCCTCTGACCACATAACTGTGAAATAATAGATATTTGCAACTCTGAAACAAAACCAAAGTACTTCAATATTTTTCCCATGTCCATTTTTCTTCACTGCACTCTGCTGTGAATCAGAAAGCAGCAAACATCAGTGCAGTTTTCACGCAGTCTATGTTCTCTGTGCTCATTTTTTTATTTTCATCCTTAGTATTCTTCAATAACCCTACAACTACATTTTTTTCCTCCTGATTTTACCAAGCCTTTTTTATTTCATCGGGGAGATCAAGGTAGAGATTGCTCCAAATAAAGCAAGACTTTATCTTGCACTGAATAATATGAAAAACTTATAAACGTATCCAGTATCTTTGTTTTTCCATACCCACGCTGAGTGATTTATAGTTGCAGTTCTTATTTCTCTGACAAATAAAATTACTTTAGAGAAAATATTCAGCAAAACAATTATATTATTTCTGGAAATGTAAACGTCCTCTAAGTTAATGTAAATTATTTTTAAAGTCCATATTCCAATCCTAGTGCCTGATTTAGCAATGGAATTAGTATCTAGTTACATTAAAAGATGCTAACAAGCCACCCTCAGCCAGTGAAGCACTTAAATCCTGTTGGGTTTAATGGGATGTGAATATTTGGTTGGAGTCAGGTCACTGTGCTAAGTATAGAAAGTTAGCTTAGCAGGCACTGTCATAGTGAGATACTCAGGTGAGTTGATGTTACTAACGCTGGAATTTCGCACTTTCCCTCGTGGGAGCTGTCAGCGCAGCCTTTTAAAGTTGTCATCTCGGCTTAATCTTTGTGGTTCCTCTGTTTCATTACTCTTGATTGATGATTTCCTTGGTGCTTGATTTATTCGTAAATGGTATTAATTGTTTTCCAAATGGCCCCAGTGATGATGCATTAAAACACTGAGCAGAAGCAAAGGGGTGCACGCCACGTGTGGAACACAACGGGCCATGCCAGCGTGGTCCTGTGTTTCAGCCCCACGGCATCCGTAGGCCAGCCATCAATTGCAGGGATAATGCTGTAATCCTTTGGAGATTCCAGACAATAATTAACCTAATAAAGGCTGAGGGAAACTCAAGACAATTTGCCTGATCAGGGAGTGTGTCTCGGCCGTCACCGCATGCTCTGCCACGCTGTGCACACGCATGTGCATCTCTGTTCACATGGCACCTGCTTGCGGGGCTCCTCACCATGTCCAGAGTTATCAGGTGATTCCCCTGGGTGCCAAACCGCTTTTGGTAAAATGATGTAACAATGCAATTAGTTCCATGCCCAGTATTTGTATCTGTGGAAGCTGAGGCCGTCCCACATCTAAGGCAGAAATTCGAACTGAAAATCGAAGTGAATCACAATTTATTCTTTTAAAAGAAAAAAACACACCCTATTATAGCCATCTACCACTGCCCATCCATCCAAATCTTCTTGATGTCCACTGCTAACCAACCTTTTTTTAATTGCTTCCCCTACGAGATTCTCTGCTATGGAAGTACTCTCAAAACAAGGGCAAGTTTTGGGTCCATCAACCTTGACAACGTCCTCTGACATTATTAGCTGAATTTGTCAGCTATTAATGACTGCGAGATATATAGGATGTACTCTGTTTAGCACTTGGAAAGACTTTCAATTCATTCCTAGCTCTATTTATTCATTTAGACTAAATGGAGTTCTTAAAGGTCATGACTTCATTTCCAAAATATCAGGTGAAAATACTCTTCAATTTAACAAATAGAAGACACTGCCTGCAATAAAATTAAATACCATCTTCAACAGTTTCTTTGATTTTAAAAGATATTTCCTAAAAGTTTGACTTTCATTAACAAAATCCAGGAGGGGACTGGAGAAATGAATGATGGCACTCAGTGCTCAAAGGAGAGTTGTTGACTACAGTAATGAATTTTGGGACTTTGGGTTTTCAGACTACAGCAACAAGATTTCTTGTCCTCCTCAGCACTGAATGACATGGAAAACTTGAAATATAATAATCACCATGGGCAGAGAGATTTAACAATAAAGCTCACACTTTCATTTTGTGATATGAGATTTCCCTGCAAAACACTCATGAGTCAGTCGTGACTGAAGAAAAAGTTCTCTCTGCTCTTATGTTCCTTAAGGAGTGTCGATGTTAGGTGACTTTTGTCTGCTTATGTTATGTCAAAATGCTTTTGATGTGGACGTTGCAATACAAATCAGAGCTGCCGCTGTATTAAAATTGTCTCTGACCTTTTCCACACACACACCCCCTGTATGAAATCTGCAAAGCCATCTACACCACTGTCTTCTGCCAGTGGATGAGGGTTCAACCTTTTCATGTCCTACAACTATGTAAGGTCTCAGCAACCTGTGCTGTGATTGTGCTATAAAGCCCTAAATCTAGATAACCCAGCAAGGTTGGCCCCACTGGAGATGTTCCACCCACCCACTCCACCTCCCCCTGTTTTACTGGGACAAGTGCTTTCTGGCTGGATTTGGCGGGGAGGGCAGGCAGGTGTCAGCAGGTCTCCAGATGCTGGAAGAGCAGAGTCGTTTGACTGTTGACATTCCCAAGAGAGAGGATGGCAAACCCAGCCCAGGTGAGGACAAGCTTCCCAGCTAGGAAGAGGCATCTGTCCCTAGGCAGAGAGGGTAAAGTACCAGAGGGTGGTGCTGGGAGGCATCCCAGGACTTTTCAGGATCCTTGTAGGATGATAGATGGGGTGTCTTCAGGGGTAATCAGACATGTCATGTGGGATTGATATTAGTCCTACTTTATGTGCTGAAAACCTTCTGACTGATAATAGAAGATGCTTCGGTGTCACAGCTGGCTGACAGGGCTCTCCTTGCATCACCCAGTTTCCTAACTGGATAACTTCAGGAAGTAGCCCTACTGATTTCAAGGAGCATAGACTGCAAGATTCCCTCCTTTGCTGGCTGTGAAGTTTGCAAACATTCAGTGAATAATTTTGCTGGTGTTGTTGAAGGAAAACAGACTCACACAAAGGGAATGTGCAAGAACTCTGATTTAACTTAAATTTCTCCACTGTTCAGGCAGTGGTGTAGTGCAGTGCAATTTAGATTACAAGATCTACAATCCATAGGCAGACTCCTCTGACCACAGAAATCCACGTGCTTCATTTGGTAGCTGCAGAACAAATGTTTCTGCTTCTGTGAAAAATCGCTTTGAGAATGACCAGGCATCCCAGAAAGGGCAGATGTTGCATGTGTTGTATCGGATTGGAATAAAAAGGTGCTTTTAACAGAAAACAGGTATGCACAAGATGAACATAATGCCAAAATAAGATAACGGCCCCTTGGTGAGCTTTTATCTAACAGTTTGGAGCTGTGTGCGCCTTCGTTGGAGCTGTATGTCTGGTTCTCCAAACGCTGTAATAAAGAAATCAAGCTGTAATCAATCAGACCTGCTCTCGGCAGTTTGCTCTTGTTATTCCCCGTGAGGAAGCTTTACAGTTGTAGGAGCAATGAATTAATTTGTGAAGATGGCTGCGGCTTTAGAACGTGTCCAGGCACCATGAGCATGACGATAGCAAATGAAAAGTATTTCCTCTGAGGTCCAGTCTGAAGATGTTATAAATGTCATAAGATGATGTAAATAAGAGCTAATTAAAAGTATCAGTCAGAGCTTGTTCTGTGGCTTAGAGCAGGACCAGCACAGCTACAGACATTTGAACTATGTCAAAATATTTGCTGTACGTTGTTTGTTTGTAACGTATGCGGCTTGGCCAAACGATCGTGCCCGTTTTCTTTCGGCGCACTTCTCCGACTGCCACAGCTGGGCTGCGGAGGCAGATTGCAAACCTCTTTCTCACTCTTATGGCTCGCGGACAGAAAGGGACTGGTGAGCCCCAGCTCACACTTGCAATTTAGAATGGAAGTAGGAGTTTCCAGCTGATTTTTGGAGAATAGCTAGATGATGAGAAGCAAAAGAGAAGGGACGATAGCGTTACCTCCCTACGGCAGTGCTGCAGGAGGGCTGCCAGCAAAGTTATCCTTTGCTGTGGTTTAGAATTGATGATGCCTGAATTTTATAATGTTTTTTTTAATGAAGTGGCAAAGTGACTTTATAAACGTCGATGATGCTTTTGATGGGAGCAGCAGTGAAATGCCGTGCCTGGAGTTGCTCTGCAAGTCCATCACAGAGCCTGGAGTAAAATCCATTGCGCTTGAAGTGTTGCAATAATCATCTCTTTGCAGAGATCCCCGAGAGATCTTTGCAAGTCTGATGCAGGTGGCTGGATCTGCTCGTGCCGTAGCACTGTGCTCACGGAAGAGCCATTCAGAGCTGTTGCAAACCCCGCCATCAGCAGAAGGTGCGTTAGACTCAAACATGCACCTAATGCAGATTCACTTTTCACTTGCAATAAGGGAATGAGGAATGGCCAAAACAACAGGATCATCTGGATAACCACCATTACCTTACGCAGCTTGGTGCTCACCAACCTCCATGGATTCTCCCTGAAGGGAAAGCTGAAGGTGGAGCCTGCTGCGGGCTGCCCAGGGGTGTTCTCCCTCCCTTAGGGATGTAGCCTTTGGGCTTTTTTAAAAAGAGGAACATAAACTAACCCCATTTTTGAACTGAAGACGTGAGTTTCTTGCTTATCTGAAGGTAATATCTGAAGGTAATATCTGAAGGATTTTTCTCCCCATGCAATCTGACTGGTAGGATGTTACAAATGTTTTTTGTTTCCTATGGTACAGGTATCCAAATCAGTCGTATCTGCTTTGGTTAAAGTTGGTAAAAAATTGGCCAAAGCCTTTAAAAGGTGTCCTGCTGTCGTCTTACCAGCTGTTGGCAAAACCAAGCTCCCTCTGTTAGGAAACAATGATTTAAAATCCAGTAATAGTAGAAACAAAGACGTTGGCTCCCTGCCGTAAGTGAAGAGAGAGAAGTGAGTACATACAATATATTTTAGTAATTTTTAATGAAGAATTTAAAGCAACATTGTCATCATTTTTGCATTTCAAACCCTATGGGAAGTGGCAGAGCAGGCAGTAACGCCCAATGCAAAAAAAAAGTTGAAAAGAAAATCTGGGATAATTGATAATTGTCTCAGAACAAAATGTAGAGGCTTCCTTTACTACTCACAAGAAAAAGAGTTTAGACTAAACTTGCCATTTGGAGATTTTTTTTTTGCTCTGTGTGGGGCTTTAAGGAATAATTATTGCCAGTGCAGTCAAGGCACTAATCCACCAGAGGTCAAAATGCTTCATCAGATTAAGGGATTATAAGATTTCTGGAAGATTGGTTAAGGTCATTTCGAAGTTTTAGTGGTTAGATTTTATTTTAGCAGATGCTGAAATGAAACAAGTAGGCGATTGTGCTTCTGCAGCAGCTCAGCATTTTGACCCACGCGCTGACGAGCTGAACAATGCCCACCTTAAGGTATTTACTCTGTCCTGCAAAGCAAGGAGTTGTTCAGGGCTGGGAAGGCAGAGAGCCACCTCATACCTATTGCAAAGCTGGAAATTTATGTCGGAGATTACAGCGGAGGGCAGCACACGCGGTGTTGCCCTGGGAAAAGCAGCCAGGTAGAGCAAGGGCTAACTGAAAGGAATCGCTGTTGGATCCAGCCCCTGGACTGACACAAACCAGCTCGGTCTCAGCGCCGCGCGGCGTTTTCTGTAACAGAGGGCTCTGTGTGCAAGGCGGGATCAGATAAACCCGAGCACGGAGTGGTGTGAGAGGTGGAGAATCCTCAGGTCTCGAAATAACTCACTTCTCTTTATTTAGGGATTACATTTTAATTCCCTCTTTCAGATATGGCCAGGAATCCACGTAGTCACTAATTAAAGTAAATAGACGTGTGAAAGGTGTGTTGAAAAACATCTGCCTGTTTGCCAGGGGGATGTGTGAGATTATGGTGAGTGTGTGAATGCCCTTTGCGGGGCATTTCCCAGTCAGCTGTGATGTTTAGTGTGCTATCCTGTTAACTGACCGGTTTGTGCAGGCTGGAAAGGAAATATCCAAAGAACTGTATGAGAAAACAGCAATAGCAGTACTAAGCGCTGTGCTCTGCCTGCCCCAGCCGAACAGAGCGTTTGTAGGCATCGGGTTTTTATTTTTCCATTAAAAAATACATTTGAAAAATATGTAGGTGCCTTTGGGGGTTACAGTAGGAATAGCTGTAGCTGGTGTGAGCAGGGATTCCCCAGCCGGAGCTGACACCGTCTGTGCTACCCTCCTGCATCCCTCGTGACACGGCGCTGTCTGCTAATAAGGAGCAGGTCATTAGTATGAAGAGTTGAGCTCATTACTGGAAGGAGGCCAGAGGCTCAGAAATCACTGGGAGTGAGGCACCTCCATGCCGAGGGCACCGGGATGGCCGAGGACCAGACCCACGTGTCTGCTGGAGGCGACCGGGGGATGCTCGTTGCATTTTCACCTTTGCAAATCTCTCGTTGCATTTTCATCTTTGCAAATCTCTCGCAGAATCTCTATGGGAACTTTGCAAACTGGTCGACTTTGCCTGAGCAAGTGAAAATATCGCTCGGAGCATGAGAGCAAACCTCCAGGAGCAGTGAGAGCCAGCAGCCCGGATAGCTGAGCCCCATTAAATCATCTCTGCAGCATTGGCCCCATGGTCATGAGGGCCATGACTTACTGCTGGTGCTGCAGCAGTGCTGGGAGTCACTGAGCTGGGCTCTACCCCACAAACATGCTAAAACCCCAGTGCTCAGTCCTGGTGAAGATCTCAGGGCCTTGCTGAGACACGCGTGCCAGGGGATTGTAGGGAGTAATGGGCTCAACAGCCCCAGAGCAGACCAGGTATTCCCTCAGCTGTTGGAGGTTCTTCAGTTCCCATGTGCAACCTGGTTTAATGGTTAATTTAGTCTTTAATAATTTCCACTAACCTGATGTGCCTGTGAAAGCAGAGACTGCTATGGAACTGGAATATTTTTGTATGATACCCATGGTAGAGGATCGCCCCTTTTCCCTGCAGCAAAGCCACTCACACACTGAGAAAAGCGATATTTGAGGAGAAACCAGGCGAAGTTTTAGCTTGAAAACATAGGAAACTCAGCGTTAGCCTGCCTTAAACTGTGTCACAGTGGGAGTCTGAATTTATAACAACCTTGTAAGTACTACTTAGCATTTAAATTTAGGATTTTCTCTGTGGGCGATGCTAAAGACGACAAGTTTCTGGAAAGCTGGTGGTATCACACTGAATGTGACCTTTCGGCAAGCCATGCCTTAGCAGCCTGCCGTCAGGTTCTGCTCGCTTCTTGCCTAAAGCCTCACGGAAACAAAGCGGCTCGTTGCGTGCGGGAGGTGCGAGGCGTCACACGCGCCGCAGGGAGACCTGCGCGGCACTGCCGGCTGCTGGGTTTGCGCAGGAAAGGTTGACGTTGGCAAGTGGCTGCTGGGAAACGACTGGAATGTATACAGACACGTCACTGCTGAGCGCTGTGGGTTTTGTATGCTCCGTGTTTCACTGTCTCTACCGTGAAATAGGTAGCCCAGAGCACACAGGCACCTCCCTTATCCGCTCTGAGCTGTGTCAGCCCATGATTTCCCATGACTTTCCATAACTTTGCCCGGTGCCATGTGACCACACCAGAAAACCCTCGCTGTAGGAAGCGCTTTCATGTTGAGGTATCACAAATGATTCCCGAAGCAGTGTTTTGTTGGGTTACTCACCTAATTTTACCAGAGAAACAGTATTTATTTTACATATCTCAGACTTTGATTTCATTTGGTTCTGATTCAAATTAGCTAATTATGCTCTTTAAGGTCGTCTAAGTATCTGGGAAGCAAAATAACAAAAATTTTAATTAGCTGACTGCGGTACATAACTACTTTTCTTCTCAATTGGTGGGTGATTGACTGTGCATTGCCTAATACGACTCGTTTGGTACTTAATTACTTCATTCACTGGATAAGCAAATGCTTGTAAGGGCCAACAAGGAAGCTGGGGGAGACTTTTCCCAAGGGCAGGGAGTGACAGGACAAGGGGTAATGGGTTTAAATTGAAAGAGGGAGATTGAGATGGCACATCAGGAAGGAATTCTTCCCGCAGCGGGTGGGGAGGCACAGGTTGCCCAGAGAAGCTGTGGATGCCCCATCCCTGGAAGTATCCAAGGCCAGGCTGGATGAGGCTTGGAGCAACCTGGGCTAGTGGAAGGTGTCCCTGCCCACGGCAGGGGATGGGACTGGGTGGGCTTTAAGTCCCTTCCAATCCAAACCATTCTATGATTCTTTGCCCCAAGCCCACTGTCTCAGCCATGTCAACATTCACAATCTTCCCATGGCCTAAAATACATTCCCAGGTTTCACACTGCTGCCTGCCAGACCTCTTCATGCTCTCCCTGTGTACCTGTGCCCAGGCAAGACCTCAGCCAGGGTGCCCACTCCCCTGTGTCACATCAAGCATCCCGGGTTTGAGGTGATGGAGAGAAAGAAAAGCTTTCTAGGGAGAAGCTGTTGCTACTGCTCCGCACCCATCCAGAGGGACACCGGCTTTTGCCTGGCAGAAGGGGCCAAGTAGGAATGTCCTGATGCCCAGCCTGGGGAAGCTTCTGTGCCTGTTTTGCATTTGCCACCTGAAAACTGGGACACTTAAAATCTTTTCAAGTGATGGCCAATAACTTCTGAGGGCTTCAGCCTGGAAGATGTGACTTGCCGGAGTGGTGGGACCGGCGTGCTCTTACAGCAGCACCACACACTTTTTAAACTTCCCTTCTGCCCTCTTTGTGACCTTGTGTCTTTAATAGCTTTGCTGTCATCGATTTTCAGTCTCGTTATTAGTTTATTTTTGTATCACAGAGTGTTCAATGAAAACAAGCAGCCCAAGAGAAAGGTACAGCATGCGTTAGTCAGTCCCTTATTTGCTGCCATTAGTGAAGGGTCTATCACGAGCCTTTAAAAACAAGCAGAAGGGAGAGTAGCCCAGAAAGAAAAGCAGTGAGGTGAGTTGTTAAGTTTTGGCATACAGCACATGGCAAGAAAGGCCACTGTATGTTGTGATGGTGCTGTGTCTCTGTTCAGTTTTCCTCTGTAACTTTCTGCCAGGGCTTTGGAGAGGAGACCTAACGTGAAAGAAAATCAGAAAAAGCATTGTCAAGACTGAGAAATATTATGCTTTTTTAAAATTAAATCAGAGGTTGTGGAAAGAGCTCGATGTGTCTGGAGAGCTGCTTGTCCAGCAGCACAGATGGGTATGAAATCCAGGTATGGATCCTGGCCTGGGGGTGGCTCTGCTCTTGCTGTGTGGTCACCCATCACTGCGTCTGCTGATGGGATCTGGGAAGGGCTTCCCGGATGCCAAGGCAGGCAGTTACAGCGTCCGCTCGCAGCTACCCAAAAACGTTTCTGCTCTACATACTTTTCCAAGCAGAACTGTGCTAATCCAAGAACTTACTGAGAGCGAGGATAGGGTGTCACCTACAGCAGAGAAGAAACTTTATAGCGTGGATTCAAGCAAATGCTCGTGAATGTTCATACATAGGAGTTTTCATCCGGAGCCAATATCAGCAACAGAGAATTGCACTGGTTTTCTGTGTCATAAATTGCTGCCGTATAATACGTATTGACTTTGCAAGTCAATAGATCTGAATAATTGATTTGAACAGAAGTCACTCTTTGCATGTGTTTTGGTTTTGCATATGAAGAATCAAAAGCTGCTGACTTTTGAAATAACTGGCTCAAATCCTTGCTGGGCAAGTGGGGATAGATGGCTATTTGTTTCACTGCTGGTGTGTGAGATCACAGGAGTCAAATTGACTCAAACCCATCGGGAGCTGCATACACACTTGCCAGGGGTACAGGTTTACTCGTGTTCCTCCTTGCCATTTAACCTTCTTTTTCACTTTGAGTTTATTGAGCTTCCTCTTTCCTTTTTCAGCTCAACACCCCACAGAAGGCGTCATGCACTTGCAGTTGTGCTGAAGAACGCATATTTGTAGATGTATAACTTTGTATTTTAAAATAAAAAGTAAAGGGATGTGTGTTTTTCCATGCTCCTTACTGAATTGAGGTTTTCTCCAAACTGGCTACATGTCTTGTGAACGTCAGCTTGTAAAACTGATCCCTGGAGGATGTTCAGTCAAGTGCTCTGGGAAAGGACCTGGACACGGACACCTCGTCTGCTGGGCAGAGCCTGGGTGTCCTTTGCTTCTTGGGGAAGGTCTGAAGCCAAGGCCAGTGCCTCTGGGTGATGAACCCACCAGCACCCCGTGGTGTCCTGGAGACCAGAGCAGCAAAGAGATAAAGGTGTGTACCTACATGAACGGGGGATTTAATTTATTGCCATCATAGAATCACAGACTGGTTTGGGTTGAAGGGACTTAAAGCCCACCCAGTGCCACCCCCTGCCATGGGCAGGGACACCTTCCACTAGACCAGGTTGCTCCAAGCCTCATCCATCCTGGCCTTGGACACTTCCAGGGATGGGGCATCCACAGCTTCTCTGGGCCTTCTATTACACAGATGTGTACACCCAAAGACTCAAGGAATTAACATGGTTTCACTTGCGCTCACACGGGTGTGTATCTATGTGCAGATATATACATATGGGGAGGGGACCGAGCTAGTGCCAGGGTTCCAGGTGTGAAAAAAATTTGGGGTCCTCTGAAAAGCATCAACCTCTTCCATTTCCCATTTGAGTTGCTGTCAAAAGTAAAGTTGAGAATGGCAAAGGCTTCTTGAGCCTTAAAATGGAAGAAAACATGAGAAAGTGATTGCCTCATGGAAGGTAAATAAGGTAAGACATTTTGGAAAGGGAGATGAGCTGTAGTTGTGTAAGGTGAGGTAACCAGGAGTGTGAATAGGCTGTAGAAGATGTACTCAGATTAGGTGCTAACGCACGTTAATTTATGAGTTTTGGACAAAACCCAGAAAGGAATAAAATTGCACATGGGATTGAAATGCCAGAGCCATAGGAAGGAGTTTATGTCTGACGTCTGAAAGCCCCCATGAATGATATGCAGAGAAATGAGCGCTGACCCATGTAAATAAATCATCCTCGACGTGGAAGGAAGCCTAGCTCATGACCAGTCCCTGCGGTAAGAAATCCCAGGGCTGAGCAGAGCTGCCGTCCGAGCTGAGGGAGGTCTGGGCACTGCTCTAGCTTTGCTGGTTTGCTCCGGTACAGAACCTGAAGCCAGGCCCCTACAGCTCTCGTGCAGCATTCGTGGCATGACACTAATGGCACCACCGCATGATTTTGTGTTTCCAACAGCCTCGGAGGCGAGAAAAAATGCCCCGGGAGCACTTTTCCAGCAACTGTTCTGAACCATCACACTGCTTTGACATGGCATGACTTCATCTTGTGCTTCTGCCTGAGCGCCAGAAATGGCCTTGGAAAGAATTATTTTAGCTTAGATCTTATTAGTATGGTTACATAACTAAAAATATTCTCTGGTAGAATATCTGAGAGTTGGAGTGAACCGGCTCGGGTTGGGGGAGAACAAAGCCTGTATTCTGCAGTGGGTACGGCCGCCTGTTTGACATTAAACACAAACAGCTCTTTTCCATCTCCGTGTGAAGGCTTAACATACTGTGGGGACTTCCAGCCCTTACCGCCCCATTAATGTCGTCTGACCCACAGTGAGTTATGACAGGGAGAGGGGTTTTTTCCTCTTTATCTTTTTTTTAATACGAAGAAACCCAGTCGTCTCACAGACTTCTGCTTAAATTGAATTTTATTTCTCTTTTAGCATGCATTTCATTTCTCTTCACTGCTGGGACATGTAGAGCAGCAAATCTGCATGGGGTTAATGCCTCAGTACACTATAAAAAGCAGAGGCTGGCAAGGAGGAGTGGGAGAAAGTAGATCAAGAGAGAGTGCTTTGTTCCAGTCCAAGTGCTTGAAGTATGAGGGAGCAACTCACGCTGTTACTGGAGACTGAAAGAATTTTGTTAAAGGGATGAGATCTGATTTTGTTTCAGTTTAAAATTTGCCTGACAACCAGCCCAATAACGTGGGAGAGACCCTTTCCACAAATATTCTTGTGTGTAGGGTCTTCATCTGCACCATTTCAGATGGCTGCGACCGCAAACCCGTCTTTGCAAAATTCAAACTTTGCTGCAACACTGGCAATGTTCAACATTAGGAAACTACTGGAATCCCAATCCTCGTTACTGTGGACATTGCTGACAACCGACCATGTATTGTGCAGATAGATACGTTGAGCTTTGTTCCTTGAAATATGAATTAAATTCCCTCCTACTCTCAGGAATAAAGCAGTGTTGGAACCATATCGGAGCATAGGAATTACTTCTTCCTTCTCTTACGATTGACCCTACATTGTAGATCTCCACTCTTGTTTAATACAACGTCATATTTTCTTTTCCCATGGGGAGACGCTAAGAAGATGTTGGGAGAATGGGAGGGAAGAGCCTTTTGCTTTCTAAGAAAGGCATGAAGGGAGTTTAGGGACTCTCAGATGTAACAAGGGCTTTAGAGGAAGGAAATTCCTTTGCAGCAGCCGGTTTTGCCCAGGCTGACCTAGATGTGTGTGTGGACAAGCCATGAGTGTGCAGCCGCGGTCGCTGGTGTGTGACGCTGTGAGAGCGTCCCTGAGAGCCCATGGAAGCCCAAAGAGACTCGGAAGTTTCAGCGTGGGTCCTCAGGCACTGTGTGGCTGGACCGCGGTGTCCCCTGAGCCAAGGAGGGAACAGCGGGTGCGAAAGGCAGCCAAGGGTGGCCGAGCACAATGCAGCAGCTGGGAACGCTGGAGCAAAGGGAATTAGCAGGAGTAATGAGGGTAGTGCTCCTCTCCCCGAGCAATGAAGAAACATGACACGGAGAGAAGGCTGAGGTTTCGGGCATCTGTAATGCAAAAATTACCCGGGCTCTCTCGAGAGCCATGTTTTGATTCACTTGTTCATTGCCGGGGATGGGGAGCAGTTCAGGCTTGGCAGATTAGAAGAATTGTCATCTTCTCATTTTCATATACTTCAGTACTTTGTAATCTTGGCAAAAGGAAGGTGCTGAAGGGGGTCTATTCTTGAGTTTTCAATTCTTACATTTCCAATGTTGATTAAACGAGAAAATCTTCTACAAGCCTCTTCTTGTCAGATTCTTCAGTCCTATTTCAAGATCAAATAGGCTTTAAAACAGGTCTGGATAAGCTCACAGACTTAATCTGTTTGAAAGGTAGAGATTGGGTAACGCTCGAGACATGACAACAGATCACTCTGCGTATCGCAGGTGCCCTCCTGTCTTCTGAAGATAACTCTCGGGCATTTTCAAGGATTGCCTGGGACACGCATGTTGTGCAGCCTGCCGTACGATTTGCACAGCACAGTCGTACCTGAAGGCAGTTGTTTAATGGCACCATCCAGTTTGCTTTTTCTGCCACTAATACTTGAGTGGGATCAACATTATTGAGGCTAATTAGAATTCAGCGAGAACTGATTGTTCATTAGAGAGAGGAAAAAATGTTCCGCGGAGCCCTGCGTTGGGTAGAACTGTTTCACGTAATTAAGCAATTCCACATCTTGGCATTTTATCCCTCTCGTTATCATTGCACTTTGTTAATAAGTTTTTAATTGCAAATCATCTCTGTGACACAAATTACGCTGTGTTTACTGATCAGCAAAAATGCCATGATAACCAGCCTGGATGCCAAGTCCTTCGAAAATATCAGCTGCCAACTTCTCTCTCTTATGTGGTTTGGCATTCAAATAGCTGCAGGTTACTTAAAATATATTGATTTGCCAGTTTGAAGTGCTACGGACTGCACAGATCCTTGGCTAAGGCTCCCGGAACAGCGGAAGAACAGATTTCATAACCGAAATAAGTTTCTATGTTGCAGACCAGCAAGTTTATCTGTTTCCCAGACGTTCTGGTTTGTATTCTGCGTTGCTGCCATGTATGCTGTGCACACCTCAATCCTATGAAAAGTGGTTATTAGTACAATTATTTATGGTAGTTGCATATTCGTAGTTACCTGCATAGAATTTGTACCAGGTTGAGCAATAATGATTTATCCTAAAATTTGTATTATGTGTTTGTTTTTAATGGAGTGTCCAGGTGGACTGAATTCCTGAGAAATGCCTGCTTTCTCTGTACCAGGAAAAGACTCAAAATGTTGAAAGCAAAGCTTTTTCCTTGCTCTGAGGATCTCTGTGTCACTCGCAAGTACAAATGGATATTCCTGAATTCACTGTTGTTACTGGTTTATTCTGTAATATACAAAGGACATATGTGAGTATCTATTCGTGTTCAGGCGTGAAGTTTCTGTTGAAGTGACTAAAACTTATTTGGGACCTAAGTTAGCAGCTACTGTGGGTTTTAAAAAAGGAATAAAGATTTCAGAAAATCCCACTGGGCCTCGCATTTGTTTCACAGACCATCTTAGCTTTTGGGTTGGTTTTTTTAGATGTTCAAAAATGTTTCACTTCAAGAGCTTATGTGGATTAAGATATCAATCAGCAACTGCAATGAAAAATACTAAAAGTTTGAGGTCAAATAAAGGATTTAACTCGAGTTTAGCTTTTGTTGTTAGCCTGTTACAGAGGCATGGTGAGAATTCAGGAAGCAGTAAAGCACAGGTGTCCTTACGTCAGACTGACAAAGATAAGCAGAGGGCTGGGTCCCCTCTTCCTGACCCCTGAAATAAATGCCACACAGTTCTGAAACATTCAGGGGGTTAATTGCGATCAGCTTATTAGTTGTTAGCATCAGCCCCTGGCACTTGTCCATCAGCACTTGCGTGAAGACGAGGTTGGGATTTCTCTGATCCAGGAGACTGACGACAATGCAATTGGGAAGATCTAAACTCTGCCCGAACCTGTTGACTTCTCTGTGAGATCTTGAGCAAACATTTATCCCTCATGGTTAAGTCACTGCGTCTGCAAAACATTTAAATGTTCTTCATTAGAGCACTTAAGGGGCAGTTGACAAGAGCTTTGTGGCTCTTCCCCGGGCTCACCTTGCTCTTCTGCCCTCAGCCAGGCTGCCCGTGGCCCTCGGTGAGATGAGACACGCTCCCATTTTCATACCTTTAAAATATGTCAAAGCAAATGAAGTCATTCCAATTTTACTTAATGTGTCCATTTCTTTGTCAGATTCTAAAAAACACGTGCCTCGTGCATGCTGTTTAAGGGAGAAAGTGTAGTCTAAGTACACGCTAACCACTGCAGGGTAAATGACAATCCCCTTAAATCATTTCCAATTATGCTGAACTTTCACAATACGCTGCTGGGTCTCATTCCTTCATCTGAAAGAGCCTTATCAGAAAATAAACTCTTCGTTCAGATAAACAGAGATGCCAGACATACAGAGTACTGCTGGATTTTACTTTTTTACCACTTCTCTATAATGTATATTCTGTCTGGTGCTCTGGGGGTTGGTTGCTTCCCTCTCTCTAATCAGAAAGGGCATTGCTGTTTCCTTCAGCCAGATTTTGCTAATTGGCTTCTTCAGCCCTCTCTAGTGACAAGGACATTGTTTCCCATCTCCAAAGGACAGAACTATGCCAGCAGCACACAGGTTACCACTGCTTTTTTCCCCCAACACCATTCTTTCCTCAACTTCAGAAGCTTTTTTGTTCCACCACTGATTCAGAGAAAACTGCTGTTTCCATTCGGGCTTCATCGCATGTTTCTCTCCATTTTTCCAATTCACAGATGCTAAATTGTATGTACTGGAAATAAATTTGAGAGTTACCTGAGCTGTTGCTGGGGCTGAAGTGTGTTTTGGCCTCAATACCCACACTCCGGGGAAAGCTTGACAAGGCTCCACTGTCCTCATATCGTACTTAATTTCCTCTGGGTCACTGCAGGAATGGGTTTCCCTGGTCAGGGCTGAAAACATCCCTTTAGGAAATACGGTTGTGAAGCATGCCCAGAAGTTGTGGGCATGTAAACCTACCCCAGTTTTTTACAAAATAAAATTATTGAATACCAGGGACAATAAAAGAAAACACTAAATACAGATAAAGTCTCATCTCATCTGAAAGTAACTAATGTCTGTCAATCCTCCGGCTGGAATTAAAATCCAATCCGGCTTGGATTTAAAATCCAAGACTTGGAAACACCAGTTATAGTCTGTGAGAAGAGCTCCAGAGCAGGTAAAGCCAACCAGCTCCACATTTAATATTCCTAGAAGGTCATATAACTAAAAGTGACAGTGTTTCAGTTCCCTTTTAACGGAATGCAATTAATTAGATCAGAAGTGAAAACAGTTGCTTAAGTACTAGATGTTACAAGAGGAAGCACACCCTGCAAGTCATTACCTTCTGCCCAGAATAAATCCCTGTAGTGGTGTCAATCTAAAGGTTGCCAACAGTGGAACTGAAGCGTTAGTCCCTGGCTGCTCAGAAAATTAGGTGTTTGGAACAGGAAAGGTAGCCATCCGCAATTTATCTTAAGGGACATCCTTTATTTTCCCCCGTATGTGGAGAGTTAGAAGGAAAGCTAATAAAAAGCTTTAGAGTCAACACTATGAAATGTGACTGTTCATGTGAATATTATATTATATTAGCGAGGAATTCAGCCTGGAGAGTCCCTAATCTTGTAACAAAAATTAACCCAAAATCAGGAAAAAAAGAAAACAGATTAAAGCTGTGTGTTTTCATGAGGCTGCGTTGTACTTGTGAAGCCCAAACAAAGCGGCTACCGCAAGCATACCTCCCCTTGTAGGGGAAAATCCGCAGACTTTGGGCAAAAATGCTGTGTTTTCTCCGTAGCTAACGGTTTGCCAAAGCATAGGAATTTCCAAGCATTTCACTGTGATGCTTTAAAGGAAAAGTTTTCCTCTCTGCCCTGACATCAGGGTATAGACACAGGGTGTTCTTCTGAGGAATATTCTGGACTGAAATGTTGAGCGAGTGCGCTCAGGCTCCAGGACCCTTCCAGTGCTCAAGCTGTTGATTTTTTTTAAGCCATAGAATTTGTTACGCCCAGTCCAGCTGCGAATGGAGCAGCAGAAACAGACGATTCCATATGTGAATCAGTGTTGTCAGGACACAAAAACTCAGTACCTGCAGAGATGGTAAGAGTTAACTTCAAATGGAATTTAATAACAATACATGGAAAGCATTTATTAATTGACATTTAATGATGCATTAATATTTCTTTGAATTTTTGCACAGGGATTTTGACCATAAACTGAAGTTTTAAATAACTATGTTGCAAAGAGAAGCAGACGCAAAGCAGCAGCAGAAAGATTCAAAAATTAATACCAGGCAAATGAAAATGAGTTCTTCTAAAAATATCTTAAATAAAGATTTTTCACTTATTATTTGTGCACTACCACCTACTTTCCACCCAAGACACGCCGTCATTCTGATAATGAAAGCTGCTGCCGTGGCTCTGTGAGAACTATGGAGAACTGCACTTCTGTTACTCTCCCTGTAAGAGAGCAAGAGATTTGGGGAGAAAGCCCAGGTTTTGTTTAAAAGTGACACACGCAGCTCGCTGGGCTGATTCTGCATTCGGCGGGTGAGGAGGTGCTGTCGTGATTAAAAAGCACGTCAGGCAGCACCAGCATTCAAACGCAACGCCTTCCTTCCAGCCTGAACGCTGGGATCTAAACCAAAGCCTGCATGGACTGGAGAGCACAGCCCAGAAGCGGAAATCCTCAGCGAGCGTGGCTATTCCATGCCGGTCTCTCAGCCGAAGCACCCGCAAATCATGGGATGTAAAATTAATATTTATTAACATATAAACTGAAATATAACCTTTTTAGAAGAATCAACCTGTGGATCTTGGTAGCAAGGAGATCCAAAGTCCTGGAATAAAAATCCATTCAGCATATCCCTTTCACAGGTAACTGGTCCTTGCTATGATTTCCTCCAAATGTAAGATTTCCCACATCATTTACTCAGCTTTTTAAAGACACTAAACAATTATGGAGGTCTGTGGAAAGTCCTCAAGTTCATCCCCCCAGATTCCTTCTCTCTGTTGGTAAGAGACCCCCTTCGCTGCCTTCGCCGGCTGCCTGGCTCCCGCAGCCTCGTCCTGCAGCGCTGCATTGCCAGGGGAAGAGCCCGGGGACAAAACATCAGCCCAGAGCAGACCCCCAACGCTCTCTCGCTGGGGCATGGGCCAGCCCAGAGCCTGCCCTCCTGGGAGACAGCCTGGGGGCACAAGGGAGGGGCTGGGACTGCTACAGGGTTACCCAAAACATCAGAATAACCTCTGGGTCTCCAGGGACACATGCTGGCGTTTTCCAGAAGCAGCAGGCGGCTCAGCCCCCACACCCCATCCACCAGCTCCGCGTCTCCACAGTGGTCTGTTACCGGGTTTGGTGGCAGGACAGAGCTTGTTCTGCACGTTGAACGCAAGCGCATCGAGGCCGTACA
>NW_010243351.1:0-2503 GCF_000690775.1 Eurypyga helias | reverse complement strand
AGGATGTTGTAATTATTTTTTCCTTAATTTTCCTGTGAGGGTGTACATCAGGAGCTGTATATCAGAGGTAGGGAGCTGATTAAACTGAGCTCCCGTAGGTAATGCAAAATCTTTATTAATTTTCAGGTGAATGAAGCTGATATTTTCCTACTTCCCTTATAAAATCAGGAGGCTGCAGCTTGCAAGGGAAGTTTGGGAGTTGGATAGTCCCCATGCAGAATGAAATGCAGGTGTAAGCAGTGTTAACCACACTGCTGATGCTTTGCAATTTTGGCAGTCTGCAGCGGGAGTGATGAACTTACAAATTTAGGCCAGCCCCGATGAACCCCATCGCGCTGCTCTCGACCCAAACACCACTGCCTTTGCTCCCACCGGCTGCGGACGCTCCTCTGCACGCCGAGGTTCCGGGGTGCGAGGTACACTAGGCAGAGTGGTATTCGCACGGTTTAAGTAAGGAAGCTGCAGGCAGAGTGGTATTCGCACGGTTTAAATAAGGAAGCTGCGTCACATGGTTTGTACGTTGCATTACAGTAGATCAGTTTTCCACCTTCTGCAGAATTGGTTATATGCCCATTTATCACCTCCTACATTCACACTAAACTCATTCCACTTGCCTTTTCTTTTTCTTCAGATGTGCATTTTACACCATGAGAAAAAGATGGAACATTGGAAAAAGTGAATAAATATCTCAGTAAAACCCAAGGATTTAACTCATTTCCTTAAACAAGGGAGAAAAGAGAAAGAAAACTTCTGCAGAATTGGTTATATGCCCATTTATCACCTCCTACATTCACACTAAACTCATTCCACTTGCCTTTTCTTTTTCTTCAGATGTGCATTTTACACCATGAGAAAAAGATGGAACATTGGAAAAAGTGAATAAATATCTCAGTAAAACCCAAGGATTTAACTCATTTCCTTAAACAAGGGAGAAAAGAGAAAGAAAACCGGGGTCAAATCCTCAGGTCGTGTTTTTGGCTGACATATGTTCAAGCTGGAGATGCTCAGTTTTCCTCTTGCCTAAGTAGTTCAGGGATTTCTCTGCAGAAACCAATGGAGTTTGGTCTCAGTAAAAATGGAAACAGTCTGTCTGAGTTATAAATGGCACTTTCTGCCAGTAGAATAAAAGTAATGTGAAATAAAGCTCCTGCCATCAGGAGCCAGAAGAAAGGAGGCCATGGAATAGAGAGCATAGCGATGGCTCTGTCATAAAGCAAGAGCTGACCTATGAAGTGTTTAGAGAATAACAATCCAATTCTTATAATTTCCTAAAATCCCACCAGTTTTGCATGTGAAATGCCCATTTCCCAGCCTTGACTCACTCCTTGTGCCCCCGTCCCAGTCCGGTTGCAGCTCCTCTCTGGAGAGGTGCCTCCCGGCCAGACCTGCTCCTCATGCCTAGGAGTGAGGAAATCAGCAGGAGTTACGGGCACTGAGGTATGGAAATGCGGGCTGGAAGGGGCTGGGCGAGGTCGGTCCATCCAGTTCTGCCCGAAGCTGTCCAAAGTTATCACTGGATTATTGCCAGCAAATACTGGTAATTGTACTACTCTTGGAACGTGGATTAAATTACTAACTTTAAGATCCTCCTTTTTTATACACATTCCATGGAGAAATAATGTCTTGGGCTGTGTTTGATGGTGTTTCTTTGTAGGCAAGACACTAAGGAGATTTTTAATAACACCGTCTCTTCCCAATTAGCAGCAGACCTATGAGGCAGCTAAGAAATGCTTTTACGCTTCTTACAGAACGTCTGATGGAAGTACTTGATTTTAAACGTGAAGCGTAGTTCCTGTGGCAGGTTGTAAATCTGAGAAAGAGAGAAGAGAATAAATACAAAAACCCTGCTGGATGTTTGTTTTTGAAAGTGCTGACTCGAGCAGGGTGAAGATGGTGTTGGTTCAGGATGAAGATGGCACTTGTGGCAGAAGCACCCAGCGCTGCACAGGAGCGTGGTTTTCTCGGGGGGAGGAACAAGCTGCCTTCCCAAGAACCTGTGAGGGTAACCTGGTCTTAACTGATTAGCAATGCAGAAAACCATTTGGGTAAAACCAGGTGTGTGCTGGGGAGGGGATGCTGCAGCCTGAGCAGCCAGCCCCAGGCAGACATTGGGTGCAGCTGGGAGCCAGGGTGGGGGCAGAAGGGGGTGGCTCCCTGGGGTGGGCTTAAGGAGGAGGGTCTGGGGGAGTTGCCTTTGGGTGCTCCAGCTCAGGGTGGAAGGTTTGGTCCTCTTGCCTGAAGACTGGCCCCATGGGGTGCAGAGATTTAGGTATGGGGGTAGGCTCTTCCCAGGCAGCAGAACCGAGGTGCTGCTGGCTGGGGTCTGCAGGGGGGGGGCTGACTGCAAAGTAATTCCTCTCTGGCAGTGTTGAAAGGATGTCCTTATGTGTAGAGAGATGAGAACTGCTTTTCACAGGGTGAAGGAATGGCTCCTTGTGACTAGTCAGACAAGAAACCTTCAAATGCTGGCACTGAAGACTTTTTAGAAAAGGAATGCCCGTAG
>NW_010243350.1:0-11849 GCF_000690775.1 Eurypyga helias | reverse complement strand
GGGAGAACTCTCCCACACCCCCATCCTGAATGGATAACTGCTCTTTGTACCCCGGACCACCCTGCTTTCCCCCCACGGGCCGCATCCCCCCAGGTGGGTGATCTCATCCCGCTCCCTGTGCTGACGCCAGGCTCGGTCCGTGCTGCAGATGGGGAGGTCTGGGCTCAGGATGCCGTGGGATGTGGTGACACTCTTGGCTGGTCCGGATCCACGGCCGGGGCTGTTTGGCAGATGAGGCACGGCGTCACGGAAGGTACTGTCAGCAGGATGAGATGTTCGCAGCCTCAGCTGCTGCCGATGGCATCGTTGGCGAGACCACGGAATAGCTACCACGCGCTGAGTAATTGGAGACGGAGCACCATCCACATGGGAGTGTCTTTGAGAGGGGTTCCCTTCAGCTCCCCTTCCCCAAAATGTTGGCGTGGCGTTGCAGGATTGAGGTCTGGGGTCCCTCCAGTCGACTTTGGGGGGGTCTCCCCGTGGCGCAGCACAGGCGGGCATGGCGGAGCTGCAGGGCAGGTCTCGGCACCGCGCTTCCCTGGATGTTTGTCTGCAGGTTTGGGAGCTGGTTGGGATAAGCTGTCCCACAGCACCAGGCTCCACTCTGGTCTCTGCTGAATTTCCTTCTTAGCTCTGGAGTACCTGGAAAGTTTGTTCACTGTAGTTTGGGATGCATTTGCATCCCTATGCATTTGTATCCCTTGAGTGCCTGGGAGTTTCCTCCTCCTCTGCCATCACACAGGACAGCGTAAACCCTTCCCCCAGTGGGAGCATGGCCCATCCCCGTTGCATCTTGGCCCCTGTTTTTGGACAGGTTGACGCTGAGGTGCAGAGTGTCCCTCGCCTTCACCCGTGCTGCCGAGGGCACCGGTGATCTGAGCACGTGGGCGATCCCCCGGTGCCCTTTGACCCCCCGCGAGCAGGACTGTCCCTGTGGCCAGCTGAGCCTGCGGCCCCCCGCGCCCCCTCCCCGCCGTGCTTGAGTCAATGCACCCACCCACTGCATCCAGTGCGTGAGTCACAGGCTTTTCATACACTGGTGTGAATCACTCACACAGCCACACTGATGACTTTAGTGACAGCTGGAAAGAGAAAACAATCCCCCCCACCTCTCCCCCATCGCCACTACCGCTGCCACCGGCTCCCCTAGGAAAACTTTTGCCAGTGGCACGCTGGTGATGGCCGTTGGAGTTCCTGCCGACTTCCCACATCCTGTGCTTGGGTTGATCCGTGGAAGGCACCGAGGATGATGCTCGAGGCCTAAAATGGATGGGTGGACGTTGGGTGATGGAGCCTGGAGGACGGCTCACCTGCCTTAGTGCTAAGGGGGCTCTGCTTGCGGGGTTGGGGTGAGTCTGGGGGTGTGCTGAGCTTTTTCCCCAGCGCGGGGTGCATTTTGGGCCAGCTCACCCAAGGCTCTTCCACCTCCATCTCCCTGGGGATGGTGCATGGAGACCTGGAGCCCTGCGTGGGGGGTTCGCTGTCTCCCCACCCCCAGCTGGGGCACAGCCTGAACCCCAGCGTGAGCGGCTGGCGATGAGCAAGGGCTGTCAGGAAAAAAGCCAGTTTTCCCCCTCTCCTCCCCGCTGTGGCTTTGCCTGCTCCTCTCCCGGGTGCTGCTGGCTGGCAGATGGTTGCGGCCAGCAGCTCGGCTGGTGGCTGGGATGCTCTTTGCTCCCCTGCCAGAGGCTGGGGATGTGTCTCCGCTGCCCTCCCCCTGGGGCCGGAGGTGACTGTTTTATCACAAGGAAGATGCTCATTAATTAACCTCCCCAGGGAGTCTGTCGCCTTCCCAGCTCTGCTGGAGAGAGCCCAAAGCGGGGGGCTGGTGGGGATACTGCCTTCTGCCTCGCCAGGCGGGGAACCGGGGTACAATCCTGCATCCCTCACCTCCAGGTACAGGCTCACTGGGAACTAGTGGAGCATCCCTATGGTCCCCGCTCAAGCAGCGCGATTGGGGTGGGAATATTAAATAATTCCTTGCATGTCTGTAGAGCTCCAGGGAAAGCACGGGTGAGGAGCAGATCAGACAGTCTTCCAGGTCCCAACCTGCCCTTTGGCATCTCTCCGACGCCACTTTGCTTTATCGCTGCTTGTTGCTTTTGGAAAAGCTCTTCCTGCCCCTCCTTCCTGGTGCCAGCTCCCCACCAGCATGTCCTCTCCTTCCTTCCTGCTCCCTGCGGCTGAAATGAAGTGCTGGAGTATTCCAGGGATGTCAAAACATACCATTAGTCAGAGCCGTGAGGCCTCGTGCCTGGGGAGAGGCTGCTGAGCTCTCTGTCAGGCTGAGAAATGGGCTGGGGGGTTGGGGAGGGGGCTGAAGGCTCGGTGGCAGCCCGGCAAAGGCTTTGGGGTTCCTCCCTTTCCGGAATCTCTGGCATCATCCTGACTTTGCTCTGAGCAGTGGGTTCTGGCACCCATTATTCCACAATTCCCCTATGATGTTGAGTTGTGGCATCTGCAAAATAAGGGCTTAGGTCTCCCCTCTTGTATTTTTGGGGAATAACCTCCCAAAAAACCATCCCATGGCCCTCCAACCGTGTCCAGCTCCTGTTAGTTATCGGCTCAGAAGGGATGTTTCCTCCTCTTCAGCCCGGAGTGGTGTTATCTTTAGGGCTTTCCATGCTGGGTTATGTGCCTCCTGCCTCAGAGGGCACCTCTTGGGGATTTAAATCAAATATTGGGTTTCCCTGGCAGTTGTTTAAACAAGGCACTGGAACACCTGCTCCCCATGGAGGTGCAGAGCCCCGCTGCCCTGCTTGCCAGCCACAAGCATCCACGCTTCCCAGCCTAGCTCACGTTTGTTCTTCTATTAGTCTGGTTCCAAAATACTCTATTTCCTTTCATTGAACAAGCAGGGAATGGGGGATCCTGTTAAAAACTGCCAAACTCCTGGTGTAAGGCATTGTCTGACAGCACAGCTGAGATGCTGGAGATGGATTTCTGCTCGCTCCGGTGCTGCTCTCCTCACTTAACCAGGTGGCAGAAAGCTCCAAGTTGTCAAGCTTCCTGCGGAGAGGCTTGAGCTTCGTCTCTTCCCGTGATTCTCCAAGGACGGCTGCCTATAAATAAGCACCAAACCAGCCGGAAAGGTGCCTTGAAGCACAGAGGTGTAGGCAGGCCTGGGCGGTGATGAGCCTCACCCCTGCGAGCAGGTCCCTGGCGAGGGCCAATTAAGCCATGGCTAATATTTTTAGGAAGCTTTCAGGTTCAGCAAAGCGTCTGCTTCTTCCCTGCCTTATTTTTTCCACGCTGCAGGCAGAAGGTGGGCTTTAACCCCTCGTTATCTTGGATGCGGCGAGGGGTCCACCTGCTTCATGCCCTCCGACTGGGACCGGTGCGCGTGCCAAAACTGGTCCGTGCTGGGCAGCTTGTCTGGCGCTGACCCATCCTTGAGGCATCGTGTGAGGTATTTAAGGATGGGTGCTGGAGGGTGAAGGGCTCCGTGCAGCCTGACACGGATAGCGAAGATCCCTGGAGAATGCACCTCTTTGGCAAGGAGAGCGATCCCGCTCCCCAAAACCAGGGCAGCGTGCAGGTGGGGTGCCAGTCTGGAGCTGGGGGGTGGGTTGTGCGGCGGTGGGAGCGTGTGGGCACAGCTCCAGAGAGAAACCCCGGCTCCGGTCTGCGCACGGGGCATGGATCCAATCCCGGCGGCGGGTGGGAAAAATGCTAAACCTCTCCCTTACAGCATCTGCTCTGCAAAGCTGGTGTGTGGTTGCTGAGGCTTCCCGAGCAGGGCTGGGGAATAAGACCCAGTTTCGTCAATTTTCAAGGAAAGGAGCGTCTTTTCTGCGTGTTTGTGTCTCGGATGAGCCCCCGTGGTAGGGTCAGGGTGGTTATTTCCATTCAAATTCATGCAGCCAACTTGGAAAACTTGGGTGCTGACGGTGCCTGGGAAAATCAGGTTGTAACTAACAGGAGTCGCTCGAGATGTGATTAATTACCGTGATTAACTGAGCAACAGTTTGGGTGACTCTTCCTCTGGGCTCTGCCAAGCGGGATCACGCCCCGCTTATCCGGGGCTGTGGGGAGGAGGGTGGGAGGTGTCTGTCCGGCCATCGCGGCTCTGCTTTCCATATAAACAGGGTTTTTTCCTCACTGGAGGCCGCTGAGGAGGGGATTTCGGTGCTGTGGGCACGGCTGGAGCTGGGACCCCTCCTGCGGGGTGATATGGGGTGAGAATATCCATCTTCAAAGCGAGTTGTGGCATGAGGGACGTTGCTGGGAAATGGGGTCCGGCCATTGAGTTTTCCTCATCCCATCCATCTCTGTGGGATTTTTCCCCTCTCGTTGGGTCCCCCCTTCATTTCTGCCGCATCAGACGAGGGCTTTGGCTGTTCGATCAGCTTACTAAGCAACCTTGAAAAAAAAAAAATCTGTTTACAAAACACATCTCCGCGGATGCTGAGTGAGTCTGGTTCTGTGGGCTGCCGCTCGCCGGCTCCGCTCAAAATGTGTCACTTGCACCGATGGTTATTTTTAGAGCCGAGGTTTGCAAAATGCAAAGGCTGGGCAGGTTTTTCCAGGGTGCCAGATTCCTGGGAGGAGGAAGGGAGAGACTGGGATGATGTCTGTCTCTGTGTCGGCGCGTGGTGGCCGCTGCTTTCACCAGTATCTTCTGGTGAGATGATGCTCATGTGGCTTTTCCCATTTAGGTGGAGATTTATAAATCCTTTTATGTGCCTTTCTCCTGGTCCTCTTTGAATTGTGTTTGGTGATATTCCTGCCTTCCTACTCTATCTTTGGTGGCTGGTCCTTCTCTGGAGGCTGCTCCAGGTTCCCGGTCTCCCTCTCCATCCTGCCTGCCCCTCTCCTTGCCTGCACCTCCCGTGGTTCTGCTCCAGGAGCTGAGGACCCTGCCCGTTGTGCCAGCGGTGTGAGCTCGGGCTGTGCCAGGGTGCGAGCAGCCAGGGAGGCAGCGGGAATGGGTTGGATGTCATCCCTGCTCCCTCCCCAGCTGCTCTGGAGCTGGATGGGTGTAATGATCCTGTGCTTATGGAGCCCAGTGGCAGTGGGAAGCTGATTCTGGCAGGAGGGCGCTGCTTCATCCGTGTTCACCTCCCTGCCTGTCTGTGCATCTCCTCTACCCCCTTCCAACCTGCTTCTGACCCAGGCTGGCAAGCTGGCGGTCTTGCACCCTATGCCCTAACCCCAGCCTCCCGCCTGGCCTCCTGCTTGCTTTCTTTGCCTATTGCAGCTGGATGCTGACCCCTGGGAGCCACGTTCCCTTCCAACCTGGCCTGTCCCAGAGCCACCACCCCTGGGACTGCCCTAGGGCCAGCCCCTCGGTACCTTCTGGGCGGGAGCCGGCGTGGGGTTGGGCTCCAAGCCCTTCTCCAGCATCGGAATGGAGCACCTTATGATCCAAGGATGGTGTCCCAGGGGATGAGGGATGCTCCTTGAATGACTTCTTGTGTTGGGGCGATGCTGAGCGAGAGAAGGAGGAAAACAGCTGCTCAAGGTGAATTTGGTGGCCCAGGGAGTGCACGGGCATCCCGGCGCGTTGGAGCAGCGGGTTGCGTTGCGGTTGGTGGCCGGGTTTGCCCGGCCTCGGAGACGGTTGGGCTGAAGTTGAAGTGCTGCTGTGGAGCGACGCTGGTTCTCACCAGGCAAACTCAGGAGAAGGAGCGAGAGGGGTGAGGAGGGTGTAGAAGCTTTGAAAGTACCCAAATTTGACACTCTGTGTTGGAACGAGAAGTTGAAGGTTGGAAGGCTTTAGGTTTGAGAGCTGTTTTTTTTAAATCTGGTGGTGTTTTTCTTCTGCTGGATGCGATATAAAAAGGAAAATCGAAATGAAGCATCTCTGCAGTGTTGGAGTAGACGGTTTCCATCAGCTACAAATGATTCTCTCCCTTACCTGCCCCTCCTCTTGGCACTTCTTTTTCCTCCCCAGCAACTTCTGGCGCTGACACTTTCTTTGCTCAGTTGGTCTCTCCTGCCCCATGCACGGCCCCCCCCTGGGCTGGCAGGACTCGTGTGTGTTATTAAAGGTCTGGGAGGGAGAATTTCTCACTCTGCTGCAGGATTTTACCCTTCTCCTTACGGTGATGCGCCAAAAAGAGCCTCAGTCCTGCTCTTTGGAGAGGGATTGCTCTTCTCCCAGCACCGCACGGCTGGGTTGCACTGGACGTGGAAGCTGGGCAGTGGGGATGCTGCTCCTGGCTCTGCCAGCTTTCTTTTCCAGCGCCTGTTTCCAGCCAACTGCCAAAACTCAGTCGTTCTCATGTCTCACTTGACTTACGTGTGGCTGTCGTGACTTTTGTTTTAGTCACTTTATCTGTTTTGCTCGTGCAGAAAGCTGTTAGTGTTGCTGGGAGGGTTTATTAGCCTCCAAGCTGTCACCTGTTTCCTACTTGTTATTCCAGGTAGTTAATTTTCTTTCTGCTCCTTGGGAGCTGGAGCTTGTTTTCCCCATGATTCCCTCCGGAGGAATGCATCTTTCCAGCCCTCTGTCCCAGAGAGGGGTGAGGGAGAAGGCTTTGGTGTGCCTGGGGATGGGGCTGCAGCTCAGAGCCGGGCTCAGACCTCCCACTATCCATCGCTGGGATTTTTGGGTGACTTGAGCTCGCTCAGAGCGAAAGCTGCGATCTGAATTAATGCTTTCATTATCTCGGCCTCTTCCCCAAAGGCTGTTCTCCTTGTTTTTAATTTCGGAAAGAGCTCGTACGCGATCTCTCTCTTCTCCCGCTCCCGTCATCCGTACTGTGCAGCTCACCCCAGGAAGCAAGGAGATGTGGATTCTTTCCCTGGCATATGAAACAGGAACTGCTGCTGGGGGCTGCGGAGCAGCTCCTGGAGAGCAGGCACCCATCCCGCCGGGGCACCGGCTGCCACCTCCGCTTGCCAAAACAAGAGTTTCTTGGCCCAGACTTTCGGGAGAGGCACTGGGTAATGGGATAGGGAGCTCCTGGGTGGTGGATCTCCTAAAGCAGCTTCTCCTGGGGAAGGCGGGTGGTGGAGGGGGGTGTGATGCTTTAACCTGAGCATCTCGAGGGTGTCACCTGCTGTTTTTCGCAAAGGCAGACCTTTGCATGGGCTCTATCTGTAACCCCGAGGGGTGTGGGTGCTGCTGGGGTGCTCTGTGGGAACGGCACGCAGGGCGCAGAGGATGGAGACGATTCCCAGGGCTGATGAACACAGTCACTTCTGCACTGAAGTGAGGACAAGGGTCAGTTCTCAGCAATGCTGTGCCCCTCCTGTCAGAGCGGGGCACACGACACGGACGGAGGAGCTCTGGGACCCTGATGCCTGTTTCTCCAGGCCTGGAAGAGGGGGAGAAGGGAAAGCATGTGCGCACGCACGTGTGTGTGATGCTCTACTCTAGCCCTGTCATCTTCAGCGGAGTGTCCTACCTGCAGTGCCAGCGTGGGAGAGCTGGGGTGAGGCGATGAGAAGGAAGGCTGAAACTGCTCTTTTGGATCAAATATGTATTTTATTAATAAAAGGCTTATGCTGTGATTGGAGTGCCCTGCAGCAGGAGCAGCGTTGTGTCAAAGTGAGGCTTTAAATGCTTTAAAAAAAAAAAAAGTCAAGTTGGACAGAGATGAGAGAGCAAATTACAGTATTTTCATCTTGCTCTGTTATTCATCAGTTCCCTTAATAATAAGGTGGGGGGTTTTTTGTTATATTAGAGAAGACCAAATGAGGCAAATAAGTGAAGTGTGGCTCCTGGAGCTACAGAGTAAGTAACAGTTCTCCCTTCCAGGTGATAGTGGATTCTTGCTATTAGGAAGCACGAGTACCTTGCACCAGGAACTACTCACCCCATCTCATGCTCTGGTAGCACGCCAATATTGACGTTGCTTTATGGGATTGCACTGAGAAATGCTTATTTCTGACCAGGTGAAGCTGTTTTGCTGTGGCGGTCTAAATTGTACTGAGGTGGGAAGGACCCTGGGCTCAGAAGCGCAGACGTCTCCTCTGGACGATGATAGTTGGGTGTGTAAAATGAGGATTGAGGGAGATCTTTGAGTGTTAACCTTCCCAATCACTGCCTCGACGCTGGGCTCTTCCAGCCGAGGCTGGACCGGGTGGATGTAGTCAACAGAAATAGGTGATGCTGGCGCCTTCGTGCGTGTCCTGCGCCGCTGCCGTTAAATCACCCGGCTGCCGGCAGCTATTGCTGTGCATCACTGAGGAGAAGGCAAGTAACCTCCCCTGGGCTGTGTGCTGTTCCCAAAACAACATATAAAAGCTGTCTCGAGGAGTGTTTAATGTGTTTCCGAAGGGCTGGGGGGTATGGGTGGCTTGAAATGTCTCCTTGGTTGTGTTAAATGTCTCTGCTTGGATTTTAGCTTATTTTCTCCCATTTTTTGGCAGGGTCTCTGGTTTTGTGGCTTCAAGGATTGAAGGCTGCAGCTGTATCCTCTAGCTGAGGAGGTGCAAACACAGCACTGGGATATAAAAACATGTAAAAATCATGATTTGTGCCCCTTCTTGTGTTCACGTTTTCAGGTCTGTCTCTACTTTCTGAAGCTTTGAGGCCAAAGAGGGAGGGCTGGAAGGGGCTTCTGGCCTGGTCTCGTTTTGGCTGGTGAAATGTTTATTCTGGTGGACTCTCAGCGATGCTTGGCGTGGCCGAGGATGCTCTTGCCTCTGTTTCTTCTTGATGCCAAACAACAGCACTTCTTCTTGCCTTTCCTCCAAACTCCTGTTTTTTCCCCAATGGTGCATGGGGCTGGGCCAGCCCTTCCTCTTGAGCAAGCTGAGATGCTCCCCCATTTCCCACCTCTGGGCCCCAGGGGTTTTCAGAAGTAACTGAAACCTCCTTAGATTTGCAGGATCCCTCAGGCACACAGCCGACGGATTGGGATGGCAACCTGCCCCTGGCTCCGTGCGGGGGAACCCGTGGGCTGAGCTTCGGTCGGAGCATCCTTGCAGTGCTGTGCCCTGCACTGGTGCTGGACCAGCTTGGATGCTGCAACCGGGTGGTAACACCACGACCTTCTCCCTGTGCGTGCTGCCAGGGGGCAGAATTCATGGAGAAACCCTGGGAGAAAGAGCAGGGAGAGCTTGCTCCAGCCAAAAGGCTCGCTGCCCACTCGTGTGTCCTGTGCTGCTGGGGGCTGTCTCCCTCCCCGGCGCGGGACGGGGTGTTAGTCACGTTGGGAAGCGCGCTGGGGCCAAGGCGATAACGCCCGTGCGAGCTGGGAGAGTCGCAGGTAGAGCCTGTTTTTAACAAGGATGGCTTTGGCTCCCGAGAGGATTAATCGGTCCCGGGACACTGGGATGGTTGGGTGAGCCATGGCAGGAGCTGCGGGAGACGTGGGTGCTGCCGCCTGAGGTCAGCAACCACCGGCTTTCCCCTCCTGCACCCTGACGGTGCCGGCTGGGGCGAGGAGCTTTCCTGGATGGAAAACCTTTGCCTGGGTTGGAGTGGGTCCTGGGGATGCTGAGAAGCATCAGTAGCTCCGTGGGGGCTCGGCTGGTGCCCCTTGGCTGCTGTCACCCTGCGGTGACCCCGGGGCGAAGCACAGCAACGCTGGTGGGTGAAATTGGGGCAGGTCCTGTTGGGCTTGGGGTGAGACCTTGTCCCTCTTCCCAGCAGTCACTGAAGTCCCTCTCGGTGACAGCACGGTGGCTGTACTCTCCCCTGGGCAGCGTGGGGCCAACTGGCGTTCCCGTACCCCGCTTTGGACCCGAGGGCGAAGGTGCGGGTTTTATTTCTTAGACGAGCTGCTGAAGTGGATGCTGAGCGTGAGAGCAGCAGCGAGGGACTGTTGTCCTTTGGAAAGGAAACACCATGGCAATCTGTTATGGAAGGGCTGGTGGTTTTCTTCCCTTCTTCCTTTTGACTTAATAATTTGGCATTCGCAGGGAGTGTCTAGGAGATGGCACGAGGCTGCTTCTACTATGGGATGTATTTTTTTTTTCTTCCTTGCTACAGTCGATTTAGAAATTTATCATCAATGCTTTGGTTTTGGGCTTGTTTTTTTTTTTTCCCCTAGCATATGGAAGTAGCAAGCTTGGAATAAATGCGATCCGTTAGCCGTTTCAAGCAGGCTGTACACGCACGGGGCTCTGCGTCTCGCCGCGGACTGGGATTTTTAGAAATGCCCTGTATTGGCCTCGTATTAAAACTCCTGTGGACCGTGGAGCCTCTTCAGAGGATGCGGCGCTTGGTGCGTGGCACCCTAGGTCAAAACCTGCTCGGGGAGGGAGGATGTGCCGTGGGGTGCGAGCCCATGGCATCGCTTCCCGGGCTGCGGGTGTGCTGGGCTACGTCTGGTCCAAGCAGCGCGCCACAGCCCTGCGCTTAGCGCCCTGGTGCCCGGCCGAACGGTCCGCTTTTGGGATTCAGATGGGATGGGAAGGCCCGCAGGCGAAAGGAGATTGACCCACACACATTGGCTCAGTGCTGGGGTGGTGTTGGGCACCCCCAGCTCTCAGCAGCGGGGTGAATATTGGGATGCTGGCTTCCTGGGAATTTCTTTGCGGGCGGCTTGACAACTCTTTTGTGCATGTGCTGGCTTTAATCTTCGCTGCTGAATTTCTGAGGGTGGGTTTTCTGTGCAAAATAAAAATGAGTGGTGGGAATGAGTGAGGAGCGGGGTGGGTGCTCTGGCAGCCTGACCCATGGTCGGTGTTGGGTGATGCAGGGTGTCTCGGGAGGGAATACTGGGAGCACTGCAGATACATATCCCCCGTGAGCAGCTTGTCTTGCACGGAGTGACGCGTGTTCTGCGTGTGCAAGGCCAGGGATGAGATGTCCCAAGGGGGTGGGAGACTTGGGGTGTCTGCTCGGGTCTGTACTTGGCTGACAAATGGGGTGGCCCATGTGTAAGAGCAGCTTTGGCTTGAAGATACTCAGTACTTTGGCTCAAGGGTGGGTTTGGGATGGGACAGGTTTGTGTCCTGGTGTCCCGCTGGGATTTCCCAGTGAGGGATTCTGTTGGAGAAAAGGAATGGCAGGGAAAAAGGGGGACACAAAGCCTTCTTCCTCCCTATCAGGCTGCTAGAGTTGTTTCACTCGGAGGCTTTAGGCAAGAAAAAAGGTCCAGGACAGACCAGTTGCTGAACCTCAGGGTGGGTGATGAGCTGACCATCGCTTGCTGGAGGGTGAGGGTGCTGGGTAGCTGTGGGGCAGAGCCTGGGAGCAGCTCTTGGAGCTGTTAGAGGCCAAAAGCTTTGTCCCAACTTCAGGGAAAGCCTTGCTTTTGCTGGAGAGCCAGTTCCAGCTGCAGCGCTTTCCTGGCGGAGCTGCCCTGGGTGCTCTCAGACAGAATCCCATCTGGGTGCTTGCAGGCTTTAGCACCTTCTGTTTTCAGCTGGGGACTGTAATAAATGCCTGGCCTGTTTTGTAGGGGCTGTCCAGCTCGTTGTGGTCAGAGGGAAGGGTGTAAACTCCAAGAAAACAGGAATGTTGTATTCCAGGGTGGTGGTTCTGTGCTAGTGTGTAGCGTGATGGGGTTTTCATACAGCCCCAGACAGACCCACAGGCACTTGGAGGAAGGCTGGGGCCCTGGCAAGCAGTTCTCTTGGTGGCTAAGACACACACAAGGTTTAAACCCCAAAAATGGCCTGGTTTAAACCCTAAATGTGGTTTGGGAATTGTGTATCAGCTCCAGCCTGGGAAGGGTGGATGTGTCGGCGTGGTACCCTCCTGGGAGGGATGAATTTTGGTCACTGCTGCTTGGAGAGATGGAGGTAGGGGGGAGCTGGGGACCACGAAGTGTAATTTCTTGGATCATCCCAGCTTGCTCAAACATCTTGCCGGTGCTCTGAAGCCTGCCAGCAGACGGTGGATGGCTGGCATGGGAAAACCGATGGCGTTAAAGTAGGAAGGAGTGAGTGGGCAAGAGGAGGGGAGTGGGAGTTGACGCTGCCAGAAATAACATTGCCCATTT
>NW_010243349.1:337-1322 GCF_000690775.1 Eurypyga helias | reverse complement strand
TGAAACGGGAAAAAAAAAAAAAAAAGGATCCGGGAAGTGAGCTTAAACGACAAGCGCAGCGAGACGGGTGGACATAGGCTGAGGTTTTGCTTTCTGCCGTAGCTCGGAATATGAACCTAAGAGGGAGGTGGGAGGGAAATTAAATCTTTTCTCTCTTAAGCTCGTGGCCGGGATGTTCCTGCTGCTTCATTGTTGCAATTCAGTAATGTTCTATAAAATTCCCAGCCTGGATCCCCCCGATCCTGTAGGCTATGCACGCTGGCGATTCGCTTCTTCGCATCTTCCCCAAAGGAAAGGAGTGAAACAAATAAAGCACAGCTCTGCGGAGATGGCGAATTCCTATCCATTTCATACTCACAGGGGTAATGATTTCTGTCTGTTTCTATCCACCCTCGGTACGGCGAGCTGGTGTAGTTCTCCGCTGAGTGGTGATGGTCAGAGGCTTGCTTTATGCTATTAGCATCCTGCTCTGGTAAATCCAAAATGCTCCTCACTGTAAAACTGATCCTGCCAGATGTAGCCATGGTAGGTTGTGCACACCCCTCCAAAAAAATAAATATCGTCCCAAAAGCCCCGAAACCCCTCTCTTAAAAGCTGCGAGGAAAGGACTGCGCCCAGTTAGTGGAGAATCTCCCGGCTCAAGAGGACCTTCCCTTCCATCGCCACCTAACCCCAAATATTAGTGTCGTTTACAGAGGTGTCCTGTTTATATAAACAGTCCTCCCCACTGCAAACACTGCCTGCTTTCAAACCGTCCCTGTCTATAGGATGCTAAGTACCTGAATTAGTCAAGTGCTAAAGCCCTAATGGGAGTAGGTGTAACCCCCCCTCCTGCCACCCCCATGAGAGAATAACCCGTTACCTCCCAAAGACAGCAGGAAACAGGCTTCATCATTACATATTCTGTCTGATTAGCCAAAAGTGGGGACAGATAATGGTAATTGTTAGCAGTGAATAACATCTTGGGTGGCATGTGGATGACCAA
>NW_010243349.1:0-211 GCF_000690775.1 Eurypyga helias | reverse complement strand
CCTCGTCCCCCCTCCTCCTTTCTCTTTAAACCTGGAAGGAATTTAAGTCGTTATTTGTTTTATCTCCCCGAGCTGTTTGCCGTGCTGCCTCCAATTCTCCCGCGTGTCATTGCCAGGTTTCCTACCCGCAACGGGGGATTTTTCACACCTCGGCTGTGCTCTCGGGGGGGGAGGCTGGCGGGGCTGGGCGTTGCAGGGATGGGGTCTCCGA